>NC_143253.1:56460984-56764015 GCF_984573655.1 Nuphar pumila | reverse complement strand
CCCAACGCCCAGAATAAATCAAAATAAACTTTTTAAAACAAGTTTTCTGTAAAAAACATTGTAGAACACGCTGTAAACAAAAATAAACAAATCGGCTAAAAGAACCTCTAGCCGATTTACACGTTTTGCATAAAAACAATAAAAATCGATCCTTGAATCATGAAACAATGAAACAACACCTAGATCTAACGTGCTGGTCGGTGCACGAATGCTATACTAAGGTTGAAACACGAAAAATACAGCAAACACACAGAAAAGAAAACACGAAAACAAGCACACACGATTTGAGTTTTAGCTAGAAGAAAAGGGAGAAGAAGATCTACCTCTAGGGTGATCCGACGATCGTGGGAAAGAAGAGAGCGGACAATGGCCTTGGATTGACGTCCCGAATGGTTCGAGAATGCTGGAATGTCACCACGAACAGGATATCTACAGCTGCAACACGTTGGAGATCCACCGAAGATGGAACGGGTGCCGATTCGCGATCGGAGGGCTTAGAAAACCGGATGGAGGTAGGGCCGGCTCATCTTGTTGGGGTGTTTCGCACTTCCAAGCAAGATTAATGGTCTCCACCTCTGCTACACCTGCAAAAACACAACAAATGGTGAGAAAACGCAGCAAGGATACTAAAGAAACGAAAAAGAATGGAAAGAGAGATAGAGTAATGCTTGATTTCCAAGCAAAAACCCAATTTTCGATGGAAATGAAGTGGGATGAAAGGTTGGAAGGTGCTGGAGCTAGAATCACTGTAGGAGGCGCCAATCCCAATGCCAAAGACGCCTAGGGTTTGCTGGAAACTATAATTTATACTTTTGATAGTTTTCAGAAACAGAGTTATAAAAATATATTTTACTAGGCGCCACTTTCTGAGGGGTTTTCTGCAAAACTTTTTGAAATGGGTATGGATATGTGTGTGGGTTGGATTTTAGGCTTTTTAAGAATTGATTCAATGTCCAAGTGACCTAATTGGGTCAGATATGGATCTGATCCACCTCGAAATCCGTGCCCAAACACTGAAATAGCCATAACTCTCTCATTTTAACTCCGATTTTTCTGAAATTCAAACCATAGCCCCTTACTATCAAAACACATCTAAACATGGGTTTAAAACCTTAAACTTGATACAAAATGCATGAAAAACTTGTTTACATGATGTGCATTTCATGCATCATCAACATCCACCTGTAAGTCAAAATTATTCCAAAATTCTTTACCATGAAGCGTCCAATTTTGATAATCACTCACAAAACCCATCTTATATAGGTGATGTCTAACACCATGAGGTTTTACAAATCGATTATTCTTACACATTGTGCAGGGGCACCTGATCCGACTAGTGGGATCCACTATACTGACACTTGCCATTGTAAATTCAATAAAACTGTCAACACCATCCATATATTCAAGCGATACCTCATTATCAGCTATCCTACGGTACATCCATTCACGGTTTATAGTCATTTTGTCCTATGATGTTATGGATATTATCCTAACCAGTTAAAAGTGGATCATAAGAATGTTATGATGAAGAAAATATCTAATTTATCATGCATTGATGGTGGAAGTAATGATTTGATATATATATATATATATATCACACACACAATCATATATATATATATATATATATATGATGTCATTCAATCACAAAAACTATAATACAAACATTGATAACTTAATGTTTTCATATGCAAAACCATCACATCATATTTAAACTCATCACAAGGATATTTAGAATGATGAAATCACACTCATCAACATAATATATTCATTTGAAGCATGTTTTCATAATATAATTTCACATGGAAGGCATAATCAAATTGAAAATAACTTCATGAAAGCATGAATACAGTCACATCAAACATTGCAATACATTCAAATTATTCATATCAAAACAATGTCAAACATGTACCTATAAAAACACACTCTAATATCCCGCTAACTACTACCACGACTAGCATGGAATCCAAACTCCAAAAATAAGAGCACTTCTATTATCATACATTCAAATCATGCCCAGCATGATCTCCGAACTCCATCAAAGCAGTTCTAGATATCCACAACTAAGTGAGTGTGTGAATACAAAAGTGTTGCATCCAAGAAATTAAATAGCTTGTGATGCGCTGACATCACTTACTCACCATGAGTATTTACCCGATTTGCATGCTTTTGCCTTTGCATTTTTCTTATTTCTTTTTGCATGACATTTTTAGCCGCATGCAATGCTTAGCACTAAGCATCACGCAATTAGCTCAGCTACGCACCTGCAAAGCACAAATATACAAACAAAGGATTGGCCTACGATGCCTTTTTTATCAGTGTGCTGTCGGCTGAAATGTAGGCTCACGACACAATGTGGTGAGGCAAGCAGGGGATTACCATAGTTGTGCACTCTGTGTGCAGTAGATTGTCGCAGCTCGCATGAAGCGTTAGAAGTTTGCTGGAACTCTAAAGGTGATTACTCATCTCAGCTTAGCGACCCTAGGTCAGGTGAGGCCACCTACTGAGTTTAAGCATATCAATAAGCGGAGGAAAAAAAACTTACAACGATTCCACTAGTAATGGTGAGTGAACCGGGAATAGCTCAACTTGAGAATCAATAGGCTTCACCTACCAAGTTGTAGTCTATAGAAAGATCTTCACCGACGGACTGGACCCAAGTCCACTGAAAGGGGGCACTGGAGAGGGTTAGAGCCCAGTTGTGTTCGAACCATGTCGGACCACAAGGCACTGTAAACAAATCGGGTTGTTTGGGGGTCGTCGGCTGGTCGTCACATGGCACACGGTGGCATCGGTGCTCGGGAGATGTCGGCGACGACACACGACAATGTCGGTGCTCGGGGGTCATCGAGGGCAGAACACTGCGGTGAGAGATAGAGTGAGGGAAGGAGAGTGCAACGGCCGACGAGCGGCCAGAGAAGGAGGATGTGAAAGAGAGTGTGGCGGGCAACAAGAGAAGGAGGAGGTGAAGGAGAGTGTGGTGGGCGACGAGCAGTGAGAGAAGGAGGAGATGAAGGAGAATGCGGTGGGCGACGGTTGGTGAGAGAAGGAGGAGGTAAAGGAGAATGCGGCGGGTGACGAGCGGCGGGAGAAGGAGGGTACAACGGGCGGCGGCCGACGGGCGACGGGTGATGGGTGACAAGCGACAGTCGACGGGCGGCGAACGATGGGCAATAGGCAACGAGTGAAGGGTGACTGTCGATGGGCGACAAATGACAGAATGAAACAGAAAGAGAAAAGAAAGGGGCTTGCATTAGGGTTTTACAAGATATTTAGCGACAGAAAAATTATGTCGCAAATGCCATCACAAATTTGTGATGGAGTAGCAACAAAAAAATGGTGTCGCTCATCCATCGCAAAGTTGCGACGGAGTGTGAGACAAAATTTGTCCATCTCTAATCTGTCGCAAATTAGCGACAACATTGGCGACAATATTTTTTGTCGCAAATTCTGCAACTAATTCGAATTTTAGGGACGGATAGTTTTTGCTCACTAATCTGTGGCAACATTATAACAGATTGTTTTCATCACAAATTTCTGTCGCTAAATAATGCTTTTCTTGTAGTGATAATTCATACATCAGTACATTTAAGTTGTTAGCTTGGGTATATCGATGGTGGATCCAAAAAGAAACTCTAAACCCTAGAACCCAGAAAAATCTCACAAATTTGTAGATACATCTCTCGAAGAGAACTAGGGTACCCATTATTTAAAAAAAAAAAAATCTTCTATTACTTGTTTGTGCATGTGTGAGCCAATTGCTTTGGGTATAATGAATACTCGATCCAAAACTCAAAAACTCTAAATTTAATCCATCCTAGAGGAACCACCTCTGAATAATATCATGTATAGGATGTCAACCCATATGATACAAAACATCATTTTCGATAAGGATCCTAAAGACAGGACCCATATTGATGTCCCAAATTACTCAAAGGATGATCAAAGAAAGGAAAAATTCCTGATATTCTCTTAGTCCATCTCACGTCAGTACCTTGATCGATCTCGTAAAAGTTCTAATATGGGTTATGAGATGGCTAGTTCTAGCACGAGTGAGTCTACCAAGAGATGAACCTCCAAGACCTTGCATTTTAAAGTTTGATCTAAAGAAAGGCCCAGTCTCGTAAAGGTTTTCATGCGGGTTACAAGACTAACAACTCTAGCATGGATGAGTCTACCAAAAGGTGAATCCTCAGGACCTCGCACTTTAAACCTCAGTCTAAATAAAGGGAAGTGCTAGAACATTAGTATCCCCACTCATATCGTAAAGGTCTCCATGCAGGTCATGAAAAAAATAGCTCTACCATGGATGAGTCCATCATGAGACGAATCCTCAAGACCTCACATTTTAAAGCATGATCCAAAGCAAAGGAAGTGCTAGAACACCAACATTTTCACAAGTCTTGTAAAGGTCTACACATGGGTTACGAGATAGATAACTCTAGCACAGATTAGTCCACAGTTGACAAACCACTAGGACCTCACATTTCAAAGCATGGTTCATAGAAATGAATGTGCTAATGCAAGCCAAACAGAGCATAGAGGAGATGGAAGAAAAAATGAGAGAGATACAAAAAAGATTGGATCATGAATAGGCACAGACAGACAGGTAGGCCAAGAAAGCCCAAGAATATGAATATTAACAGGCATATGCTGATAGAAGGGCCAAAAGAGCCCAAGAGTCAGATTATGAGAAGGGCTATAGCCTATAGAGTGAGTCCTAGTGTCTGACTGAGAAATGAAAGTTCATAGACCCTAGTTGGCTCATCTAGTCCAAACCACATCATCGAAATCAGACAAGAAAATCAAGTTTCTATAAAACATGGTTTGAAACCTCAGTGTTAAAATAAAGTACATAGATCTGGATTGAAAGTGGTACTCTTTAGAGATTTTTTTGCCTGAGGGGTGTGATGAAGACAATGAGGATACTTTTCCTAAGTTTTTGAAGTTCAGTAGTAAAAGAGACTAAAGAACACATATGGCCTTGTTCATAGGGAGCATAGTCAAATATCAAAATAATGATAAGAGGCTAATTAACTGGTTTCCTAGGAGTTTATAGGGAGAGGTACTGGAATAGTTTGCCACCCTGAACCTTGAACAAGTTAAGAAATTCAAACGCTAAATCTTTTTATGGATTGTTTTTTCTTCAATCTTGAGTCTCTCTTAATTATAAGTCAATTGTATGACCTAAATCAAAAGAGAGATAAACTGCTCATAAATTTATAAACCGATGGATGTTCATGGTCAATCAAATGAATTAACTGTTCTTAGACTCTTATGCCCTAATGATAGTCATGGGCAACTTCTCCTAACCTTTGAGGAGCCTAATTTATGTAGCTCAGGTTAAAACTTATATTAAACTCATTAAGAAGGCTACCACCTTTGAGGTAGGCATTAAAAGATGAGTATATGGCAGGTTTCTGAAGAACAATAGGGACAACAACATATACAAGAAGTTAGACTCGCCCAAGGGCCCAGTAAATACTATGATAACTTCACGACAGAACTCCCAAAAGATCAACAATAAAAGTCAAAAGGCAGCTAACTAAATTATTGCCCTAAAAAAGTCATATGAAAACAAATATGAGGGCAACCCAAAATGGACCAGAGACTGAATGTTCACTAAGTTTAAGCAACCTCAGTCACAGTCTATGGATCTATTGTTAAAGGATAACTTGGTCAAGTTGCCTAAGGTGTTAGATCCACCACAGATAAAGGGTAAAGACCCATCCAAATATTGCAGATATCATAGAGTTGTGAGTCATGACACAGAAGAATGCGTTTATCCTTATGCACATTATACAGGACAACATAGACAATGGTGAATTGCTTGTCAACGAAGAAAAGCAGAAGCAAAATAACAATGACATGGGCATCTTCAAAGAGCCCTTTCTGAACAACACCACTGAATAAGGGGTGTGAGCCTGTGAACCAAAGGAAAACTGGTTTACAAGAAAGGCCTTAGAGTAAGGATCATCTGACAATACAATGGTCTATATTCTATGAGCACTTATCTATAATACTTTTTTCTTGTTCACTGCTATAGTACCCTAGATTTGTTATCAAGGAGGGAGAAGGATATAAGAGAATCAAGAAGTTTCTGAGGAAACCACTAAGATAAATATGATTCATCTTGATCCACAAGACAACAATCACACCAAGGTTCCTCTTTAATATTCATTACAGATTCTCTCATGTACAACACATGCTATCTAAATCAGAGGGACAAGCCGAGATGTTGATTGTTCGACTGAAGGAAGAAACAATCACATCATCAAAATCAACTATGAGTATGACACTATTTGCTTGGGGCTGAGTGTCAATAATTAACCACTCCAAACAGCCCAAGGTTTTCAAGCACATAGGGAAGATAAATGACTCACATCTCAGACACCATCCTCAATATAAAGTTTTAAAGTACATTAAGGGGCGAAGAATTTTCTTGTACATGGGGTACCAACCTTTTAATGGACTAAGAAAGAACCAATAGGTCATCAAGACACCTCTCACAGTAGTGCCCAAAGTGGCAGGGACTTGGCTCTCAGGGGCCTAAGAGAAAGAATGGCAAAAGAAAGAGCTTGCATTTGTCCTAAAAGACTACTTTAAAAAGAGGGCCACCATAATCAGCTCAGTAGGGGGTCTGGTCAAATCAAATAACATTGGATTGACACTTTATTTGCATGAGCTGAGCCTTCAACCTCAAAAATTATGCAACACTCTAAACTCGCCTATCTCTGCTTCTAAAGAAAATCAACATGCTTAGAGCAAGACAACAACTAGTCTGAGCATAACCACGACAATATGGAGGAGGAAAGGCCTCCTACATGGGTCATCATCCAATGACCCTTGGTAATCCTTTAAAGCCTACAAAAAATCAAAATATTTCAAAAATAAAAAAGTAAAAAATCTTGAAAAAAAAAAAAAAAATCTTGGAAAAAAAATCAAAAAGTGAAAAATCTTGAAAAACCAAAAAAAATAAAACATTTCAAAAATCTAAAAAAACAGAAAAAACAAAAAAATCCAAAAACTTTTTTCTCCTGGGGTCCAAGCTATCCCCTTTGTTGTAAGAACATATTATTCATGTCAACAAGATTAAGAAAGCTTTTGTCAAGCCCCATTTTTGTTTTGAATTCTATCCAATGATGTTTTTTTATCAAAAGTCATGTGAGACAAATCAAAGAAGTTTGAACCTAAATGTGGCACTAAGGGAGGGAATATCATAGAGTTACTTGAGTTCAAGTCTCCTTTTAAAAGGCACAAAAACCCTTCTCAATTAGATGAGAGGGGACCTTTAGCAACAGAGCATACAGATAATTGCTCACAACACTAGCCTGACCTCATTTGGCGAGACCCAAATGGTCTTGGCAACCCAGTTACTTCCAACTCTGGCTCAACCTCGTTCAACGAGACTCAAATGGTCTCAACAACCTAGTTGTTCTCAATATTGGTCCAACCTCATTCCGTGAGACTTAAACAGTCTTGACACCCTAGTTATCCCCTGAACTAGCCTGACCTTATTTGATGATATCTGAACGGTCTTGACAACCCAGTTCACCTTGTCTCAGCACCATTATTTAAAAGCATATGATTGAGAGATTATTTAAGGTCAAATATATTTGTTTTCAAATGGATTTGGTTCTTTTCAAGATGGTTCTTTCCTCAAGTGTGAACTTGCACATGAGAGCATATCACATAGGATATCAAAGTCTTAATAAATATAAGATAGTGATATAGCGAGGTCAAGGAACTTTAATCTAATGGTTCTAGCCCATGAATTTAGAACGATGAATTACATGAGCACGAGATTATTATCAAAGCTAAAATGTAGATCCTTTAGAAGTTTGCCTAGGCAACCAACTTTCTAGGAAAAGAGTTAGGCATTAAATACTTTTGGTGCTAATTTGTTTCATAGATTGGTCTCCTATGAAGTTTTTTTATTTTACCTCAATAGAAAAAATATTGAAAAGTGTGTGGAAAAGAAAAAAAGGCATGAATGTGAAAAATATAAAATGGATAACACATACTCTGAGTCTATGGCATGCTGACAGGCTCTGATCATAAGACTGCCTCAGGGATAGAGGTTAAACAAGAAAAAGAGTTAGAAGACAAACTAATACTCTCCTCCAAATCTATGGCATGGTGGTAGGCTCTAGTCATACGACTACCATGGTGGTAGGGTAAGGAGAAAGTCAATACTTACATTTAGACCTATGGCAAGGTTACAGGCTTCATCATATGGCTTTTAGAGGTAGAGGTTTGATAGATAGTGGTATCCCTTCTAAATTGGGTATCCATGAGACTCATGGTTGTCAGGTCTCAAGTCAAAGGATGGCAAAAGTGAGGAATAAACCCCTTTCGAGCTAAAAACAAAAACTTAAGGGAACCTACCTAAGGGGACGAAACTGTATTTGAATGCATTTTCATCAGGCTCTAATCCTTTAGAGTTCAAGCCTTAGTAGAGACCATTAGACCAAATAAGAGTGATTTGAGACTTAATATTATATTCTTATAACCAGTCACCTGAAGCCAAGGCATAATTAGAGGAGAAATTCAATAAAGTCGAGTATATCTTTATCTAACAAAAGACAAGAAAAGTCTAAAGTGAGGAGTCTCAAGTACAAAAATTAGCTTATCAAGAAGGTTTTAAATAGTTTTTGAAAATGAAGAAAAATGCCAAAATCGTTTACCCTAAATGATCAATTATTCATTATTGCCACGAGCCAATCACTATAGGCTAGTCCTTTTCCACACAAAGCATTAGTTTTATGACATACGTCATGCATTGTATGACTCATTGTATTTGTCCCCACAAAGGTATTAAAAATCAAAATGAACTTAAAAGGCATAAAAATGGAGCTACATACCTCTTATACTACCTTTGCCTGAAGCCCGACATTTTCTTTATCTACAAATAAAGTGGTCAAGATTTTCTCTCTAAGAGCAGTTGCAGGTTCATACCAAGTTAGCAATGCAAACGAATAATGCTTCATGAGATGGTGCAACCTGAAAGCTCTCAAAGTCTCCAGCTCTGCTTCTAAGTTAAACTCAATATTCAGATTTTTTTTTTGAATGTTGGCACCAACCTCGCTTAACAGGACCATCAAATGGTCTCGACAACCCAGTTTTTCCTAACTCTGGCACCGACCTTGCTCGGTCAAACCATCAAATAGCCTTAGCAATTGAGTCGTCTGACCTCGTTTGATGAGACCACAAAGCGGTTTCAAAAACCTAGTTCACCTCCTAACACTGACTCGACCTCGCTCGGCAAGACCACAAACGGTCTCAAAAAACCCAGTTGTCCACAGCATTGGTCCAATCTCTCTTGGCAAGACCACAAAAAGTCTCGATAAGCTAGAGATGCCAAAAAATTGGCCAATTCCCATAGGTGTCTACTTCTTTACTATAAATCAAATCACATTCTATTAATACCAAAGAGGGACATTTATAGACACACAAATTTTTTACAAAATTCATAAGGATGACAAGCCTTCGTGCTTGTGGAAGAAAATTCTTCTAAAAAGGAACTAAAAAACCCCATTTTATATGGGACAACAAACACACTTTGCGGTCTCGTATCGAATGACAAGCCTGGTTTGCGGTCCCATACTGGACGACAAACTCGGTTTGCGGTCTCATACTAGAGGACAAGCCTTCGTGCTTCGGGAAGAAAATCCCTCTAAAAAGGAACAAAAAAACCCCATTTCATATGAGAAAACAAACACAGTTTGTGGTCCCATATCGGATGACAAGCCTGGTTTATGATCGCATACTTGATGACAAACCCAATTTGCGGTCTCATACTAGACGACAAGCCCAGTTTGCAGTCCCATACTAGACAACAAACCAAGTCAGCGATTACACCTGGGATGACAAACCATCTTTGTTGTTTGGTCCCATTTGGTGTATGGATAAACCTCACCTGAGAGGTGTGTTCCAGTTGGACTCAACCTCCCCATGTGTATTTTGTGTGACACTCTTTCTGGATAATTCTTTTCCCCATGAGGATAAATATAGATCTATTTGGGTTAGATTAAAATCCAGAAAACTCCTGATTCATATCCCATCTAGGATTTTTATAAATAAGACTTAATCCCTAGATTTAAGGGAACCAAAATTAAGATCTAAAAATCTCGTCTGAGTACTGGATTTAGAGAAAGATATTACCTAAGCCCTGCCTGCACTCTAACCCTCTCTTGGCTTGAGCTCTAAATTGTCATACCTACGTGGTAGATGCTGTCAAAGCCATTGCAACAACCGTCGTACCTACGTGGAGGTGCTGCCAAACAGAGGAGACCCAGAGAACCAAATGGACTCTAAAAGTTCAAAAAAGGTATTTTCTATATCAATATGCCTTTTTTATATAGTTAGTTCTTCAAATATTCATACACGTGTTGATCTTGTTTTGCATACCTGACTCTGCAGTGGTGAGCTTTGAAACTACAAAGATTGAAAACCTATCTTTGCTTTACTTTTTTTCGTGAGAAAAGGACGTCAAGGGCTTGAAACGAGTGGTGCCACATCTTCTAAAAAGCTTTCAAAAAGATTTTACAAATCCAGGTAAGTCCAATCTTTCTCCCAATAATTTTTTTATCAACAGATAGTGAACGCTGAAAAATTTTACGTGGACCAAGTAATTGCAATCAATCATTAGAGGCATTTTTAGGATGCTCCTTACATATTTTAGAAGTTACCGTCATAGCTTTGTAAAGAAATGAAAACCAAAGGTTATTAAAAAATGAGTTGGCTTGGCAATTATTGCTAAGCCAAAAATGGGACCCTTTAATGTGTATATACAATTGAAAGTTTAATGAATTGTTTTTCCTGTCTTCAGTCAAACTTTAGGCTCTGTTTGGGAGATGGAAATGGGAATTTAATAAATCCCATCTACCCAAAGTGCCGTTTGGAAGTTTGGATTTGCGAGATGGGAGTGGCCATGGAAGTGAGAGTGCAGATGGTCTCTCAATTTCCAAATTCAACTTCATTTAAAAAGGTTCTAGTCAGTAACTCCACTTTCATGACTCATTTTCTTCTCCACTTTTATCACCCCCCTCACATCTCCTCCCTAACACCTGCTCCCCGATAGCGCCTTATTATGTTTATGAGGCTATCCTTTAGTTTCTCAGTCCATATGTTTTATATGGTATGGTTTCCTTTTAAAATTTACAGGCCAAAGAGAAAACTGAAAGGGATTTGGTGCTGGGCCTAATCCATACTTAGCCTTTGAATTGCAAAATTACCAAAATTGGCCTTGTTAGGCAACATTAAGAAGTGACAAAATAATGGAAAAAATTTGCATGAAACATGAAAAGTAGGATTTTCTCATGCTCTTTCAAACAAGTGGACTATTTTCACATGAAGGGCTTTCTATGGATATGAAACATTTTTTCCACCTAAAAAGACGGAAAATTGGAGCTGAACTTTTTTACCGGTATTTCTCATGCTTTTTATTTGAAGTTTTCATATGTAGACTCGATTTTTTCTATGTGAAACTCTTACCAATTCCAAACAGGGCCTAAAGGCTCTGCCTAAATGCTTGCAATTTCGCAGCACGAAGTTTATTTAGATTAATTGTTGGTATTATTTAGATTAATTATTTTAAGGGAGAAGAAGAGGGATGAGAGAGACTTCTATCTCTCTCAACGTTTTTACAGTTCTTATCTCTAAGAGAATTTTCCTTTTGAGAAACTTTCTCAATGAATAGATTTGCTTCTCCTTGACTTTCCTTCTTGAATTGGGCTTTCAATTTTTCTTTATCAACATGCATCTGAGAGGATAATGATTGCGTATGAGGCTGCCTCAAGATCACGCATATCTTGAGATTGCTTTCCAATCGGGCTGGCAACTGGACTGGATATTGTTTGTTTCACCAAACCCGAATCCATATGAGCATTGTGATTTAGACTCCCCCGCAAGTGAATGGGCAAGGTGGTCATGAGCTTGTCACAAAAACAGGAAAAGTCATGGCGAGGTAGTCCTTTCCTAAAGATGTCAGCCAGTTGATCTTTGTTATGAACATATTTAACCTTGATATCGCCTTGAACAACATGTTCCGAATGAAGTGATAATCAATCTCAATATGGCTGGTGCGACCATTAAAAATAGGATTAGATGGAGACAAGTGGGATTACCAAGATCACGCATCAAGTATGCGGAGCCAAATGAGTTCAGCTGCTGCATTGGCTAAAAGATTTGTACTCAGCCTCAACACTAGAATAGGCATTTGTAGGTTGCTTTTTAACAGACCACCAGATGAGATTAGAGCAAAAAAAGTTATAGTAGCCAGAAATAGAATGGCGATTATCTGGGCAACCAGCTCAATCAGCATCAGAAAATGCCACAAGGGATGGTTGGGAGACCGGCTGGACCCGAATCTCATAAGCTAATGAACCTTTAATATAACAAAGTATCTTCTTGGCAGCAGTCATATGAACGGTAGAAGACTGATGCTTAAACTGACAAACTTGATTTACTGTGTACACGATATCCCACCGAGTCAACATCAAATATTGAAGAGACTCCACAAGTTGACGATACTCAAGAGGATTAGGAAGAGAAGTGCCATCATATAAGGAAAGTTGCCCCCAATAAGCAGCAGGTGTGGTGACAGGCACGACATCCATAGCATATTTTTGTTGAGATAAAAGAATTAAGCTCAGAACTAGAACAAGAAACTTTAATACCCATGAAATAATGGTGAGAACCAAGGTTCTTCGTCTCGAATTGAGCATTGAGGCAAGCGATGAATGCTTGAACATAAGACATATCATTACCAGCCAAAATAATATCATTCACATAGACTAATAAAATCATGGTGAGAGACCCAAAGTGATATATAAACATGGAAGGATCAACTGACCTATCTGTGAATCCAACTTCAAACAAAAATGAGCTAAGTCATTGAAACCAAGCATGAGGAGCTTGTTTGAGGCCATAAAGATCCTTCTAAAATTTGCAAACATAGTTAGGAAAATCAGGATGATGAAAACCCGAGGGCTGAGTTATATAAACATCACAATAAAGATGTTTATGCAAAAAAACATTTTTCATATACAACTGTCAAAGAAACCATCCTTGAGAGACCGCAACACTCAAAATTGGACGAATAGTAGTAGGGCGAATAACAAGACTAAAAGTTTCATCAAAATCAATACCTGCTTGTTGAGTGAACCATAAACAACAAGACAAGCTTTGTAACGTTCAAGAGAACCATCAGACCATTGCTTAATCTTAAATATCCATTTATAATCAACGAGATTAGTGGCTTGAGAAGTAAGAACCAGGGTCCAAGTCTCATTCTTAAGCAAAGCATTGAACTCATCCTTCATGGCCACCCTCCAGTGAACATCTTTAATAGCTTGGTTATAAGGTTCATCACGAAGAGAACAGTAAAGAGAGGGAGGATATTGAGTAGATGCATAGACCTTAGAGCGAGTTTCATCCATTGAGCGGGTGACCATGGAGTGAGTGCGAATGAGATGAGAATCAGGAGTGGCCACAGACTCGATCGTAGGGAGGGGAACCAAGATAAAGACAGGGATGGCTGAATCAATAGGTGAGGCTGGTGTGGATGCAAGAGATGGGTTAGTAGAGGATGCCATAGGTGGGTCAACCCCAAACAGCATAGGAAAGCTAATAGTATGGGTTGGAGAACAGGATGTGGAGAGATAAGATAGGAGTGACAAATCAATGAAGGAAAAAATACTCTCATCAAATACAACATGACGAGATATGTACACATATCCAGAAAAAGAATCCATGCACCGGTAACTCTTATGATGAAAGTTATACCCATGAAAAACACATTTGCAAGTTTTCCAATCAAGCTTGTTGTGACAATATGGTCATAAAAAGGGAAAACATAAACAACCAAAGGTACAAAAAGGATATAATTTTGGTGCTTGCGGTATAAAACCTCATACAAACTTTTAGATGATAGGACATCGGAGGGTAGCCAGTTGATGAGAAAGACGGTTGTCAAGAATGCTTACACTCAAAGACTTGGGAACCAAAGCTTGAGCCATCAAGGCTAACCCATTTTCAAAGACATCAACAAGACCATTTTGCTCCTGAGTGTAAGCACAAGAAAAATGATAGTACATGCCTTGTTAGTGAAGATAACTCCCAAAATGAGTACTAGTAAATTTGTCTCCACCATCTATTTAAAAGACTTTAATAGATAACGAGAACTAAGTTTCAACAAGGGCTTTAAAACTTTAAAAGCATGCAAAGGCATCCGACTTTCGAACCAATGGGTACATCAATATAAAACCAGATGAGGGTCAATAGTGGTGACGCTTTAATGGTGAGAAAAAAACTTGCCTCTATTGATCAAGCAATAACGATGATAGTTTTGTCCACGCTAATTGATAGGTAACAATGATGACATAAATATTGTGTCATTACTACTCTATTATAGCCATGAATCTCGTTGTTATTGCTGCATCAATAATAGTGAGTTGGACCGGGCCTTGAATGCCTTGCCCCTTCACACATCTCATTGTTATTGCTTATATCTAAAACAATGACATTAGGATGTCATCGTTAAAGATTTGTTTATAATGGCAAGATTATTTGGCCGTTAAATATAGTTGTTAAAACACTTTAACAACTATATTAAACGGATAGAATATTTTGTTGTTATAGATCAATAACGATGAGAGTTATATCATTGTTAAAGACAAATGTATAACGATGAGATTCTTTGTTGTTAAATATTGTTGTTAAAACACTTTGATGATAATATTTAATGGCACAAAATTTCGCTGTTATGGATCAATAACGACAAGATATGGATCACACCGTTATAGGTTTTTACTCTATCATAGTGAGAGTTATGTCGTTGTTATAGAGTTGTATTTAAAAAAGGCCCAATGGGATCTTTTTTTAATCTCTCTTTCTCTCTCTCACTGGACCACCTCCAATCCTCCTCCTTGCTCGGGTGACACCGCCAATGATGACCTCACGATCCTCCTCCCTGCTTGGGTGACACCTACGATGACCACCTTCCGATCCATTTGCTTGAAATATTTTTCATGTTTGGGCTGAAACGGCCAGAATCGAGTTCTTACCCTTTGTATTTCTTCTGTTCGTGTTCTCTCTCTCTCAATTTTTTAGGGTTTCAGCATCTCTCTCTCTTGAGTTTTTAGGGCACTTAAACGACTAAGTTTGGGAAGACAATTCGGCATCAGGCCGGTCAATGCATTGTTTGACATGTCAAGATTTCTAGGAGAATGCATTTACAAATAGAACTTGGAATTTCTCATGTGATCATGTTGTTGGCAATCGAGAATTTTCTTATTGATGAACAGTTATTCTACATGCTCAACATCAAAGAAAGATTTGACGACAATAGGAAAATTTCCAAAAAGATTTTGAAACTTTATATTTCTTTTGCCTTGTCCAGCAATTGATTTTTATCAATCTCATTGTCTTGTGAATTGCATTCCCTTATTTCCTAGCGATGTCTTTGGCTTGAAATTTGGCCTTCAATGTTTATCTTGATTCTTCTCTTTCCCCGTTGCCTCCTCGTAGACTTAGAACATCTACTAATTTTTTACACACAGAAAAAACACATGCAAATTTGTTTATAGTGACAAACGATTAGTACAACAAATTTTGTTTGCCACGAACTTATAAGATTTTTTTTTTGAAATTTTCATATTTCTTGGGTTTGAAACATCTTTGCAAATAAAAATAGGAAAAGGAATTGTGGAAGAGATTTTGCCATTAAAAACATTTATGTTATGATTAAGTGACACGCTTTTACTTAAATCTTTAATATTGTGATATTGGTTGTGGTGGTTTAAACTTTACAAAAATATCACAATTTTCATGAGAATAAAATAAATTATTATATATTTATAGTGGAGAGTAGGTGTTTACTTCAAGCGAACAAGGGTTCTAGGGGTGTTTTTTGCAAATCTAACCCTACAAATGTGTTCAGCATGATCGATTTGGTAGAAAATGAGACCGTATTTTCTTGATGAAAAAATGTGAATTTTTATACTTGAATATTTATAAAAAAATTAGACCCTCGATTTTCAAACCTTATGAAAACCTTACCATGTGTCAAAATTGAAAGATCCAAGAGTCCATCATTATAAATCAATAATCTAGACCATATTTGTATGGTCAGATTTGACAAAAAACATGGAGAAAAAAAACTTCAAAAGCCCAATATGCTAATGGTAAGCATGGATCAAAGTAACAACTACTCTCTCTCTCTCTCTCTCTCTCTCTATATATATATATATATATATATATATATATATATATATATATATATATATATATATATATATATATATATATATATATATATATATATATATAACCACACCAATGAGAAGCTATAGTTCTTTCAAAATGACAATCTTTTTGGGAATTTCCCTATTGTTGACAATTGAATTGAAGGTACAATTCTTTCAAAATGAGAAACTCACCATATTATTGAGGGATAGGACCTGTCAAACCATTCTCAGAGAGATCGAGATGGGTGAGTTTTGAAGCATTAAAGGATGAAAACATAGAAAAAATCCCTTAGAAGTCAAGTGAAATCAGATGTGTGAAGTTGTTAATGGTACGAGGAAGGGCCTGAAGCTAACAATAGCTTAACTTGAGAGTTGCCAACCTAGGGAAATTTTCAAAGAAGTGAAGTGGTACGCTGCTCAAGTTATTGCCACTCAAGTCCAAATAAGAGAGGCCTCATTTGGAGGCTTCACCTAGGGCCTCAACTTCTCTTGAGCCATCCCTGTCAGTGATGAGAATGAAGGGAGTTACACATAAAAATTGCATTTCCAATTTCAATTTCATATTCAAAAAGTTGACAATTCTTTGTAAAACAACTTCTTATATCAAAGATTTGCGAATATACTCAAATAAGTGATTAGGTTTTGAAATATATGTTTTTAAATGAATGCTTATGTGCCTATGTGATTAGGTTTTGAAATATATTTTTTAAAATGAATGCCTATGTGATTAGGTTCTAAAATATATTTTTTGAAATGAATACTTATGTGCCTATGTGATCAAGTTCTGAAATATATGTTTTGAAATGAATGCTTATGTGCCTATGTGATTAGAATTTTTGTGATTTGTTACTCAATGATGGATTTGATATTAAATTTGATATGTGGGCCTGTTATCATCGCGAAAATTTTCCCGTCTTCCCTTCCCTGCGGAAGAGAGAGAGGGAAAATGCTTTCGCGATTCAAACTTGACCGGATTTTGGAAAATGTTTTGAAATACTCGCCTCCGTTTTGAAAATTGCGGGAAAATCCATGGGATGGGGCTCGACCTGTCGGTACGAGGTTCGACCGTTCATGCTGCCTTTAACAGGGGTAATCGAACCAAGGACCAAAATTGTGCTTGACTTGGTTAAATCATCAAAATTATGTTCTATCCTAAATGCACAGAGAATTCAGGCATGTGCTATGAGATTTTGGAAAATGTAACTTGGAAAAATATGATGTATGCTCAGAAAAGGTTTTGGGAGTTGGAAATAGTTCTAAGGCAAATGATGGAAATCAATTTCTCAAGAAAACTCATGTGAAAGAGGTTTTGAAATCACGAGAAAGTTCATAAATATGTGGGAAAATCATGAATAGTTGAAAATCCTGGGAAAATAGAAGTGATTTTTGAGAAAAAGGTGAACATTTGAAAAATGAAACACTTATCGGGAAAACTTAGACTGTGAGAATTTTCTTAGGAAAATGATGGAAAATTTATAGAAAAACTCATTGAAGAAAGAAATTCAAACTTGGGAAATTGAAACCCTGGGAATTTTGCCCTTGAAAATTGATTTTTGATTCTTGAGAAAGATTGGGAAACTCCTTTTTAAAATCTTGAGAAAATAAACTTTTCCATGGAAAACTGTGAAAACTTAACTTGGGAAAACCGATTCAGAGCTTCTTGAGAAATCAATTTCTTTGAGAATGAAGTTTCTTAAGAAAATCATGGGAAAGCCGATGATTTCATGATGCAAATGATATGAATGTATGAATGCACTTTGAAAGATTTTCTAACAAAATTTGTTGGAAAAATGTGTATTAAGTCAAAGTAAATCCTTCACATATTCTGACTGTGGCCATGAATATGTTCAGAGTTTATTTGATTTAATGCTCATGATTTTGAAAACTTTGGAAATATGATGTGCATTTTAAGATAGCTTAAGAGTGTAGGCTCAATGTGACTAGTAGAAAGATGATGGATCTGGGTCTCGTCCATATTCCGACTAGGGCCGTAAATATGGGTTCCACCGAGTCCATCAACTCCCTAAGAGTTGGTGCACGTGCCATTTGTGAACATCCATAGTGCTTTTGGCATAAAATGCATGAATCACATAAACAGGATATTGCATGAATTCAAACTATATGATATGCCTCCTAGTCTAACCAGTAAAAGTAAATATTATTCCAAATTGAATTATTACATCTCTGACATAAAAGCAAAATGAATAAAAGAAATACAAAATTAAAGTAGTCAGCATCCTCCAGATTTTCCTGCAAAGGTGGATTAGTACAAGGAATGGAAATACAAGAGGTACAAAAGAAAAATTTTTTTTTTTACATTTTGAACTAACTACGTGATTGGACTCATGCTAATATCTAAAGTTCATACCTATGCTAAGTGAAGGATGTCTAAAATTAGGCTTAAGTGTATTACTAAATGAGAAACGGATATGATGGAATGGAGCAAGAAATGCCCAGAATATGTTTGATTGGAAAATGTATGTAAGACATGTAAGTTGAAAAATGTTTGTGACTTGGGTGATGACAGGGGATATGAAAACACATGTATGACACCCTTGTGAATGGGAATGATGGGGAAGAGCCCAAAAGCCAATAAACGTCTAGCATTAAAACATATACATGGTGACAGAACAAAGAAAAAGAAGATTTTGCAACACCTAAGGTACAAATGATATCGATATATGGCATATACCATCTGTGACATAAACGAAAATGATTATAAAACAAATGCTTATAGTAAATAGAAGGAGATAAGAGGAATCAGGACATATATTCAGTAAATGGAGTGCCCTGTTATATTGAAAACTGAAATGATAAAAAAAAAATATGGGATATACAAGGATTAAACTAATGACATATATATATTAAATGGCCTGCCACAGTGCAGTAAAAAAAAAAAACTATCACATACACCTGCAAATCAGTCTTATTTAACTAGATCACATTATACACCATCGAAACCTGCTAAGTTTATCAACAAACTTTTATAAAGAGCTTTTGCAGAACGCACTATATGGCTGATGCAATAATAAGGATGAGCTACTTGAACATACACAGGAGACTACATACGACAAGCCAATGTACAAGAAGGGAACACACTGTTTAATATTCATGAATCCCTGTTAATTAACACACAAGCAATCTGCTTACTGCACAAATCAAATTAAAAGGAGGAAAAAAAAATTAAACATCTAAGACGCAGAGATGAACCGGGTGCTAGTATGGGGGAAATATTATAACTGAAAAGGTAAGTATTTCTGTTATCTCGCCAAACAAAAATAACAGAAGTGCTAAGGGGACTTAATGATGGACACTTGGAGAGGAATTCGAGATAGGTAGGCCATGATCAGAGTATGTCAATCTGAGGATGCACTGCAAATGGCTCACAGGCGTCAGTGGAGACCTGTGATAGGTCGGTCTGATGGACAGAACAAAACCACAATTTTGCAGCAAGTTAGATTTGATGCTCCCACCCTCAAACCATAGGCATGAGCAGGGCAGATTGATGATGCTCAATGGCCGACCCAGGGGAATATGAATGATGACGCTTGGATAATCTACGAAACACCTCAAGTTTAACTAAATGTGCAGAGTCATAACATCATGCTGTTAAATAACCACTGAATGAAGAATAAGGCTGCCGATAAATAGGTAAAAAGAAAAGTAAAAAAAAAAATGATGGAGGGGATGTAGCCAGCAAAAGGGGCTAAAGTTTCTATCGCATGATGCATATCAATACTGCTGCCTGCAGATTGATAATGCATATAATGCTTTTATGACATTATAAGGCAACAGGAGGAAAGTAATGGCACCTTGGGCGAGTTTGGGTTGCACAGGAAGGGTCCTTCCTTTGTCTTTTGCTCCCAACTAGATCGGATTCCCTGAATGCTTCGCTGAGAGAGGCTGGCAGCAGGTAACTGTGAGGGGAACGAGGACTAATGGAGAGAGAGCAGAAGGATTCCAGAGATAAGGGGGCGCAGAGGGTCTCCCTTTCCTGGGTCTTTCGTTGAAAGGTGCTGGAGGCAAGAAACCGCAAAAGGGGAGAGAAGAAGAGGTCTGAGAGATGGGGGAAATGGAAACTGGAAGAAGGGGGAAAATGAAAGAAGAAGGGGAGATCTTCGGTTGGCTGGGCTGAAATGGAAGTGAAGACGGCTCTGGTGGTAGCTCTCCTGCGGCTGAGCTGAAATGGATGAAGCTGGTGGTGATGGTGGAAGACCTGCGGCTGCTGGAATGGATGAAGCCGATGGTGATGGTGGAAGACCTGCGGCTGCTGGAATGGATGAAGCCGATGGTGATGGTGGAAGTAATGTCCTGCTAACCGAGAGGGAAGGTGGTGAAAAGGGGGAACGAGGAGGTAGATTTCAAAACCCAGATCCCCTTTTCGTTATCCCTCCTCCCTTCTTAATAGCCAGCCCCCCCTGGTTTTTCCCCAAAATCCGCCCTTAATCCGCCCCTTTTGCTAATCCTTGAGAACCGATTTTTGAAAATTTTTGAAAATCTCGCCATTTGAGAGGGGGTGGCTCCTAAACTTAGGTAAAAATCTTGGTAGGGTTTCACGGTGGCTCCTTTTTGGGGCTGAAAAGTAATAAAGTAAAAAAAAAAAAAAAATTGTTGTGGTGGTGCCACCTCAGCTGACTTTGAAAACCTTAAAAAAAACAAAATTCTGCTTTTCTTGGCAAAAAGCCTTAGTGGGGTGCCACCTACGTGGACCCACTAAATATTTTATTAAAAATTAAATCAAATAAAGGAATTTCACTTCCAGATGGGCACTATTTTGAAAATAAAAGAGATATTTGAAAATTCTAGTGTGACACCACCTTGAGGCGGGTCCCACGTGACTTATTTGAAATAAGAGCCAAGTGGAATCTTTTTTTTTTTGGAAATTTCATAATAGTAGGCTAGTTTTGGAAAAACATAAGCAAAATTTGGCTTGATTTCAAAACTTTGGAGAAAAATGGTTCTTCAGGGCGAAATTTTGAAAGAATTCGGAGTCTTTTTGTAAAATTTTGAAATAAGATCTTGCGAATTTTGAAATTGTGTCCCCCTCTTTCCAACTGGCGAAATTCTGAAATGTCAAAACCATCCAGATTGTTTTCTTGAGAAAACTTTTCGTAATTCAGGGTCCTGGGGGTAAAATGGGAAGAATTGATAATTTTAAAAACCCAGGGTTTTAAAATCACTTTTGAAAAGTTTTTAAAATCAAATCTGGATTGACAATTTCGGAAAATCAGGAGTTCTGGATCTCAAAATGACATGCTGTGCAGTGAAATGATATGAAATGCTCGCGCACTACTATGCAAAAGACATATTCTACAAAGTTGCCTTTCTAAACTTGAATTTGAAAATTCTAACTTTTGGTTAAGCATGAGATTTTGAGAATTTGCAATTTGAGGGTGTCTCTGAGTCTAAATGGAGAAGTCTTGAGACTCGAGAATGGAATTTAGGACTCTCTGCAAGGTTCCATCTTGGAAAATGACCATTTTGCCCTTCCTTGATTCTGGAGAACCGAAATGTGATGCTTGGTGGAAATGTCAAGAAGGTGAGTGAAAATTTGGGGTGTTTACAGATGCCCCTCTTTGCTACTAAGCCGGCTTATTGTCGAGCTTAGTGGCAAAGAAAAACACACCAAATTTGGGCTATATATAAAAATGCCCCAGTTAGGAGGACCTAACTGAGTATGAAGAAATTAGCCCGAGGAAGATGGTAGATATGAAATGGAGAATGAAGAGGAATTATTCACTCTATGAGAGTGAAGTTCAGGTTTTTATGCCCTTAACCTGGCTGGGACAAAAATACCTCGCTTGGAACGAAGCTCAGGTTTTAACCCTTAACCTGATTGGGGAATGAAATATCTCATAGAAATGAGACTCAGGTTTATACCCTTAACCTGATCGCGCGGAAGATAAAATACCTCTTTGATTGAGGCTCAGGTTTGTACCCTTATCCTGATCGGGCGGAAGATGAAGTACCCCTTTGAATGAGGCTCAGGTTTATACCCTTATCCTGATCGGGTGGAAAATGAAATACCTCTTTGATTGAGGCTCAGGTTTATACCCTTATCCTGATCGGGCGGAAGATGAAATACCCCTTTGAATGAGGCTCAGGTTTATACCCTTATCCTGATCGGGTGGAAAATAGAGTACCTCTTTGAATGAGGCTCAGGTTTATACCCTTATCCTGATCGGGCAGAAAATAGATGGAATCCTCGAAGGAAGAGACCATGATGGAACCTTCGGATTTTGCACAATAAATCCGATAGGGTTTTTGCAAAAGGAAGGAAAATGGAGTCCCTAAAGCTTGAAAAGGGATTGATTTTGGACGTCTCATTGCTGAGACTAAAATCAGCTTTTGAAATTGCCTCTTGCGAGAAAATGATTGGTGGTTCGACCTCGAACCGAAATGGGACTGTCTATGGTTGGACAGTGGGGACACAGGGAAGTGTGCAAATTTGAGAGTTCATGCTCTCAAAGAAGGGAAGGAATCAAGTCCTTAGGAGGGATTTAAAATTGGTGTCAGGATGCATCGAAAGCGGACATCAAGCTCTCACTTCACGTCAGGATAGCTAGAAAATATTGTCAAAATATTGGAAATTTTGTTGTTGATTCAAAGTTTTTGAAAATGTTGCACATGGTTGTAAAGATATTCTTTCTTTTCTACCCAAAGCATTACCTCCAAACAAGGTTCACTTCGTAGAATCGAGATTGGAAACCCAAATTGTTTGCAATTGACCTTCTTCAAGGAAGCTATCAATTTCCTTGATATGAGCAGGAAAGAGAATTTGATATTATGAAAGCAATTGATGAAAGAGTATTGATAATAGAATTTCACAAGATTAAAGAGGATTCTTGATAGATTTGGCAGTTTGATATCCTGAGAGTTTCTCTCTTGATAATCTTTCTGCACTCTTTTGGCTCTCTTGGGTTTTTTTTTTTTGCTACATTCTCCTTCATTTTGGAGATGTTCTGACTTTTTCTCTCTTTCCTTTTCCTCTCTTTCTCTCTTTTGGGAAGGATACGTCACCAACTCCTTCAACTTGGAGATGTTTCGATCCTTCTTGGACGATGGGTTTGGAGACAGCTGAAATTAAATATCTTTTAGGGATTGTCGAGAGGTTCATCGCATCTGCCTTCATCTCGACAGTGTTTTGGACTTTCCCTTGAAGGACCCGTCACAAACTCCCTCATCTTGGAGATGTTTCAAATCTTCTTTGGCCCCGGAGTCTACTCGCCTAATTCGCCTTCATCTTGACGACAGGTGAGAGATCCCTTTTGCGAATATTTAATTGCAGCTTAGGTGACTCTGAGGAGACAGGGCTTGGATAAGTGCTCTCTTTTCTAGCGCTCAGGATATTTCCACTGCCTCATCCTTACAAGAATAGCCTTTAAAGATGCGCCATTGACTGCGATCAATATCGATCATCTACGGCTTTTCAATAACATTGAATCTTCTTTTCTGGCCATATTGAGGATTTATCCTTTATCCTTTTGGTTGGCCAATAGAAAGAATTTGAGTTTTGAATCTCTTTTCGCAAAAGCTTCACTCTTTTGGAAGTGATGCTAAAGGTAAATAGAGATTAGTGCAATAAAGATTCTGAAATCAACAATTGACTGACAAATTTGCTAAAATTTTCTTGAATCCTTGGTGAAAATGAGTATTTGAAATCCGGCTCAACACATCCGTGACGAAAATTCTCCTCTCTTTTTCCCCAAAAAGAGAGACTTAGGCTTAGCCCTTACCTGAATGGGAAATGGAAAATACTCCTCTTTTCCCTGAAGAGGAGGTGTTTGCAAAATGAACTTTCGAAGAGAAATTGAGCTTTCGTCAAAGCTTCCTAATATTAGGCTTCTCTTATGGAAAGGGGGCCGATAATAGTGAGGTCTGAAAATTGGGTCATGAAAGGAACGAGTCCATCACACTCTCCCTGCAAAGAGGGTCTTTCATGACGAAAAATGGCCTAGTATGAAATTGGGGGGTCACAAGGAAACGAGTCTCCGTCGAGTCTCTCCCTTAAAAAGGGTTTCTTGTGTGAAATTGGAAATTGTTTTGCAAACGGTTCACAAAGACGCGAGTCCCTTCAAACTCTCCCTAAAAAGGGGCTAAGTGAACACATTGGATAGCATGCGAAAAGAACGAGCTCCCTCGAACTCTCCCTAAAAAGGGTCTCTCGCAAGAGAAAATGATTGAAATTGGATATTGAGATTGATTGACCCAAAGGTCGAAATTGGAAATTGGAAAATTGGTTGCTGGAAATTGAATGATCCGAAGGTCGAAATTGGATGACCTGACGGTCGAAATTGAGAATTGATTGACCCAAAGGTCAAAAATTTGGAATTGGTTGACCGAAAGGTCGAAATTGTGTGACCCGAAGGTCGAAATTGGAACTTGCCTGATTTGAAGATTTAAATCGGAATTTGGAGATCAAAATGTCAAATTCGAGCAATTGACAGACTTTGATGATTGAAATGACTTGGATTAATCAAAGGAGAATAATAAATTCGAGTCAAAGCTCGAATAAAATACAGAGATCACGAGTCGGAACCCGGAACAACAAAAGAAAATGAAGAGCTCGAACCAAAGCTCAAATGATGTAATGAGATCACGGGTCGGAACCCGTATCAACAAAAGAAAATGAAGAGCTCGAGTCAGGGCTCGAGTAACTAAAGAGATCTCGAGTCGGATCCCGGATCAACAAAAGAAAATGCAGGGCTCAAATATGAGCTTGAATGAATAAAGAGATCTCGAGTCAAAACCCGGATCAACAAAGGAAAATAAAGAGCTCGAATCTGAGCTCGAATGGATAAAAAGATCTCGAGTCGGAACCCGGATCAACAAAGGGAAATAAAGAGCTCGAATATGAGCTCGAATGGATAAAGAGATCTCGAGTCGGAACCCGGATCAACAAAGGAAAATAGAGAGCTCGAATCTGAGCTCAAATGAATAAAGAGATCTCGAGTCGGAACCCGGATCAACAGAAGAAAATGATTTGAATAAAAACCCGAGTCAGAACTCGGTTTTCCGAAAAGTTGGGATTTTGAAAATGTACCAGTTTGAACACTGGATTTTGAAATAATACCAGTTCGAGCACTAGGTTTTGGTTCGGTATTGGTGATTACCTTTCAATTTTGAATCATTTAGGAATTGTGATGGAACTATTTGTTGAAATCCCAATATTGACCAGATTGTTGTTAATGCAGTTGAATGCAAATGAATATGAATTGATGCCTATGAATGCACACATGCATGAAATGAGGAATTTGTTTATCCTGCCTGCATACAGAACAAAATTTTAAAAATGCCCCAGTGTAACTGAGAAAGAAAGTTTGATCATTATTTGAAGAAAATAGGAAGGATTACAAGAGGAGAATAAATGTTTCAAGTATAGAACTTTTTCAAGTGTCGAGCATTAATAGGATCCGGCAATTCTACCCCATCGGCATTGATGAGCCGATATGAGTTGCGGGGTAATGCTTCTTTGACGACATATGGGCCTTCCCAATTTGGCGACCATTTACCGCCAGGATGATGCTTGAGATAGGCTGTGGATCGAAGCACCAAATCATTGAATTTGAATCTTCTTTCAATGACAGACTTCGCATACTGCCTGGCTACTCTCTGGCGATAGGATTGAGCATTCTCTGCTGCCTTCAGCCTTCTCTCATCGAGCAAGTCTAACTGTACTAGTCGCTGTTGCTGATATTGATCAAGAGGTAATTGCAGAAGCGATGCAAATTTCAAAGCGGGCTTCTGAACATGTAGCGGAAATACTACTTCTGTTCTATAGACCAGTTCTAATGGGGTAGCATTCGTGGGAGTGCGAATAGTGGTTCGGTAGGCCCATAGTGCATCGTGGATCTTCTCATGCCAGTCACGACCTGTTTCCACAGTTCGCTCCAAGATACGAATTAAAATCTTATTGGTGGCCTCTGCCTGACCATTCCCTTGAGGATAATATGGAGCGGAAAAATGGTGATAGATCTTGAATTTTGAGCAGAATGTCTTCACTCTTTCATTCTTGAAATGACTACCATTATCTGACACGATGTCATGCGGGATGCCGAAGCGGCAAAGGATGCTCTTGTGAATAAAAGAGACCACGTGTCGGCCTTCAACTGTGTGAAGAGTGATAGCTTCTACCCACTTGGTGAAATATTCTGTTGCGGCAAGGAAGTATTTATGGCCATTTGAAGCTGAAGGAGTGATGGGACCTACGACATCGAAGGCCCACATGGAGAACGACCATGGAGAAACAACGGATTGTAAATATGTTGCTGGCGCATGGATAGAAGGTGCATGTATCTGACATTGTACACACTTCTTCACATAATGATAACAATCTTGTTGCATAGTTTTCCAGTAGTACCCTGCTCTTATGATTTGCTTGACAAGGGTTTGGTATCCAACGTGACCATCACAGATGCCTTCGTGTGCCTCTCGCACGGCTCCTTTGGCTTCGTCTTCATCTAAACATCTGGAATACTCTGAACTGAATCCTCGACGATAGAGGACATTGGCCAAAATGAAGTATCGAGTAGACATACGCTGGATTGCTCGTTGCTCTTTTTTTGAGAGTTCTGGAGGGAATTCACCAGTTTCTATGAAAGTTTTGATATTGTAATACCGAGGCTTCTTCCTTTGCTCAGCCTGGTTTACCTGTTCCGCTGGAATGAAAGCAGGTTGGTCAAGTCTGCCAATTTCAAAAGAGCGACAAGATTCTCCATTCTTGAATGCCATAATGGAGCCTAAACTGGCTAGGCTATCGGCCACTTGATTAAAATCTCTCTTGATGTGAAATAACTGAAATTCTTCAAACTTGCTGACAAGCGCTGAAACAATTTTCTGATAGGGAAATAACTTCTGATCTTTGACCTGCCATTCGGCTCGAACTTGATTAACAACAAGTAATGAGTCGCCGTAGGCATGCACTCTCTTAACATCGAAGTCTAGTAGAATCTTTAGACCTTGAATCAGGGCTTCATATTCAGCCATATTGTGGGTACATTGAAAATCTAACTTAAGAGAAAATGAAATCATTTCTTTCTCTGGAGTGATTAATAGGATTCCGATGCCTATTCCGGCCATATTCTTGGAACCATCGAAAAACAAATTCCAGATCGGGTATCGTTGGATGTTGCATATTTGCTCATCAAGGAAGTCATCTTCGGCTTTCGCTTCTTCTGCCAGAGGAAAATCCGCCAATTGATCTGCGATTGCTTGGCCTTTGATTGATTGCTGCGAGACATATTCTAAGTCATACTGCATCAATAAGACTTGCCATTTTGCGACTCATCCGCTGAGGAAAGGCTGCTCTAAGATGTATTTGAGGGGATTGAGTTTGGACAAAATTTTGACTTCGGATGCCAGCAAGTAGTGTCTTAGCTTCCGACACATCCATACCAGAGCTAGGCAGGTCTTCTTTATTTGAGAGTATCTCTTTTCATAATCTATGAAAGTCTTACTCACGTAATAAATGGCGTGTTCTATCAGGCTGCCTTCTTTGTATTATGCCAAGAATCTGCCACATGCGACTTGATTAACTGAGATGTATAATAAAAGAGGTTTTCCCAATTCTGGCGGCTTCAGGATGGGAGGATTAAGAAGATACTTCTTGATTCGATCGAACGATTGCTGGCATTCTAGCCTCCATTCGAATTTCACTCCTTTTCTGAGTAAGTGGTTGAAGGGCTCACATCTCATCGCCAAATTGGAAATGAATCGTCGGATTGACTGCATACGTCCTTGGAGGCTACGTAGTTCTTTGAGATTCTTCGGGGGTGGCATATCAATGATAGCCTTTGCTTTGGCTGAGTCAACTTCAATTCCCTTTTTGCTGACTAGAAAACCCAACAGTTTGCCTGATTCGACTCCAAAGACACATTTTTGCGGATTAAGCCTTAACTTGTAAAGAATGAGTCTCTTAAAGACTTGATCAAGTGCTTCGAGGTGATCTTCTTCCTCTTTAGATTTCACGAGAATATCATCAACATACGCATCCATGATTTTGCGCATCTGATCGTGAAAGATGACAGCCATTGCCCGTTGATACGTTGCTCCAGCATTCTTGAGCCCAAAAGGCATAACTGTATAGCAGAAAGTGCCCCAAGGCGTAGTAAAGGAAGTTTTTGATTGGTCGCGGGCGGCCAACTTAATCTGGTTGTAGCCGGAGTATCCATCCATGAAGGAGAACATGGCATATCCTGCTGTGCTGTCGACCAGAAGGTCGATGCTTGGAAGTGGATAGTCATCCTTCAGAGTTGCCTTATTGAGGTCTCTGAAGTCTATGCAAATCCTCACTTTGCCATTTTTCTTTGGGACAACAACGATATTGGCTAACCAATCTGGGTAGTCAATAGCTCGGATAAATCCTGCTTTGAGCAAATCTTCGAGTCCTTCTTTGACTTGTTGTTCTATTCTGGGATCCATTTTTCTCAGCTTCTGCTTGACTGGCTTAGCATCCGGCTTTAAGACGAGTCGGTGCTCGACCAATTTGGGGTCTAAGCCTGGCATGTCTTCATATGTCCATGCGAACACTTCTTCATGCCACTTGAGAAAATCTGTAAGCCTTTTCTTTTCTTGCGGACTCAGACTAGTTCCGATCTGGAGAATTTTGGGATCTTCCTCTGAACCGATATTAACATTTTCAGTTGGATTTTGTACTAGAGGAGATGGCTCATCTTGCTTCTGAACAGCGGCGAACTCTGGTAATTCCTGAAGAGACTGATCGTATTTTGTACAATCATCTGACTGCTTTGCAATCTTATCATTTTCGGTGCTTGCTTTGATTCTGTGAATTGTTGTCGACTTCTGAAAGGCCTTGGGATTGAGAACGAGCTTCTTGATTGTCCAAGAAGTCATTCTGAAATTTTGGAGAAGAAATCTGGTTCAGACAAATCGGCCTATAGTAAGACAAGCAATCATTTGAAGAGAACCATGCATAAAATGGCATTGAATTATAAAATGATGAGATAGACAGAAAGGGAGTAGATGGCATCCGGATAGACAAAGAAACTTGGAATTTTATTGATTGAATTGATCAATGACATTGGTAAAATGAGACATTTATTTGGAAAAGAATAGAAAGAAAATAACAAATGGTCTTCATTGTGCCCCTTTGACAAAAACAGTCTCCTTTGTCGAGCTTCCGCAGGCAAACCCTAGTCTTGCTCTGTGGGGACGATGTTTCTGGATCATTGGCTTGATGCAGCCATCTTCATTCTTGCCGAGTCCCTTGAAGGGTTGATAACCATGCTTCAGGAGCAAATCGAATCCCCTTCTTGACTTCATGAATTGAGGAAACAAGGGATGATCCTTAATGGCGCTGTAATTGATCCAGCCTCCAACCTTGAAAAATTGAGGACCTTTCCATCGGGCCATGGCTACTGTGTGCAGAGAAGGTTCTGATGATGCCTGAAGGATTTCTCGATTCTCTCCGAGATTGATCTCTTCACTTTCCCTGATGCTGGGAATATCTGCATTGAATGAGGGCCGATGAATCATTGGCTGCGGGAGCCTTTCTTCTGGGTCTTCTCCTAGTACCATGGTTATCATTCCACCCTTTGACCACTTCACACATTGATGGAGGGTGGAAGGCACTGCATTAGCATTATGAATCCACGTCCTTCCGAGCAATAAGTTGTAGGTTGGTGGTACATTAACCACGTGAAAGAGGACAGAGTGCACTAAATAGTTGATAAACACTTCCAGAAATATCTTGCCCTTGACCGTTTGACCATGATTGTCAAACCCATAGATATTGATGGGATCCGGAATATATTCTTCATCCTTGATTCCTAATGCTTTTGCGGTCATTTCGGGGCATATATTGAGGCTGATGCCTCCATCTACTAGCACATGGGGTACTGTCATTCCTCTGATTCGAACGACAATGTACAGAGCATTATTATGAAAGGAATGAGGCTTTGGAAGGTCCTCATCTGAGAAGGTGATTGGCGCATTAGTCATGGCAGAGTTCACAATCTGTGCCATGTCTTCAGGAGTGGTACTGGGCTTAACTTTGATTTTCCTGAGCAGATCATCCAGTACTTGTCGGTGCTTGCTAGAATTCTTGGCCAAATCAAAGATGGAGACATTGGATAGAGCGGTCAGAGGCTTCTGACTTGAATTCTCTGGCCTTGGTCTAACGATTTGCTTGAAGAAATCAGGAGTTCCTTTTGATTTGGGAACTGGCTTCACAGGTGTTTCCGCAACTTTCATTTTACTGAATGATGAAATTAAGTCCATCTTCTTAGAATCTGGAGCTGCTTGTCGTAGCACCGTCACCTGAGGCTGAACTTGTAGATCTTGTGCAGAACACGGCTTGATGTGCTCATGCGGCAGAAATGGCTGTGCAGACACTACCGCTGCGGTGTGCGAAGGAAAGGGGTGATTGAGAATGTCCATTTTCTCTTCTTCTTCTCCTTCTACCAATAGATTCTTTTCAATGAGATCTTGCACGATGTTTTTGAGAACAAAGCAGTTCTCGGTGTTGTGCCCCACTGTCCTGTGGAACTTGCAGAACTGATCTTTCCATTTTCCCATGGGCATAGGGGGATCGGCCAATCTGAGCAATTTGACCATTTCTTTCGATAGCATATACTCGAGCACATCCTCGAGTGTTTGGTCAAGAGGAGTAAACTTTCTGTCGTAACTCCATCCTTCATGCTTAGTTTTCTCGCGCAGCTTCGGCCCTTGATCCTGCTGAGGAGGCTTGTTGTACTGAGGATCAAGCTTTGCTTTCTGATCCTTGTTGTTTGAACTGCCTGAGCCATAGCAGTAATCTTTCTTCTACCCTTTGTGTCGATTTTGGCCTTTGTTGCTGTTGCTGGCAGAATAAGTGAAGTAAGCTTTCTTTTTCTGCTCACCTTGGGAGTTGTTTTTGGAGAATGTGAAGCCTTCATAGACTCCGTTTTCCACACTCAGTTCGAGCCATTCGGCTCGCTTAGTCAGCTCAATGAAGGTCCTGGATGGCGCTGTGGAGATTAATCCTCTTAACGGCTGCGAAAAATTGTTGAGGATTAGGGACAATGCATGCCTTTCTGAGATAGGATCTCTCATCTTATTACAGGCTGATCTCCATATGTGAATGAAGTCCCGTGCTTTTTCATTCTCGTTCTGCCTTAAATTGCAGAGATGACTCAATGTAGGAAGCGCCTCTGTGTTGAACAAGAAGCGTTCAATGAATAGGTTCACAACTTTGTCGAACTCTTTGAGCTCGATGGGGTTGATATGCTCAGCATACCACTTGGCTGCAACTCCTTCCAAGCTGCGGGGGAAGCATAGAAACAATGCTCGGTTATCCCTTTTGAACCGAGAGCATTCGACAAAGAACGTGGCGAGATGCGCTTTTGGGTCGCCAGAACCATCGAACTTGATGAATTTACGGGGGAGATTCTCCAGATCATCATCCCCTTCTAAGCCGTCATAGAAGTCCTCACTGGTGAAGACTTTCTTGCCCTTGTCGCGGGCTTGGAGATCCTTGACAACTCGAGCCATTTCTTTAAACTGCGCTTGCAAAGACTCTTCTTTATCTCGGCTCTTTGATTTGCGACTTTTACTAAGGCCACGTTTCTAAAATGCTAGAGGCACTTCATATTCTTCATCAGTATTTTCAGTAGAATCTGATTCATCTGAAATCTCTTCTGGCTGGATCTGCTTCTTGGGAGCCTTCTTACTCCTGCGACCATGGAACTTTTCTCTAAATGGATTCCTTTCTGAGCTAGTCCCGGGTTGCTCATTCATCATCTTATTCATCATTTTTCTGAACATGGCATACATTTGAGGGTCTATGCCGTCATCTTCTTGCTGCTGCTCTTGACTCTTCTCGGATCGAGGGGAACCCATCTCTTCTTCTGAGGCTGACGAGTACTGGGATGCCGTGGTTCTTTTGCCTGATCTTGTCTCAACCATCAAATGATATGGATGCTCTCTGCAGGGCAAAGACCTGATTAGATTTTGTAGGAATTGATTTTTTTGGAAGAAAAATTTGCTGGAAATATGGTAGACAATTTAAAAAAGATATCCCATTACTAGGGACTGAGTCGTCACGGGAATCACAACAATTGTGTTGTCATTTAAAAGAGAAATAAACAACGAAAAATGCGCCCTGTTACCTAGGCGAGGTCGTCAAATCATTATAGAGAGAAAGAAAACTTTATTGAAATGAGAAAATTGAACTTTTATTGATCTTGACAAAGAGGTGGAGGACAAACAATTTGCCACCATTCACGATAATCAGCAGATACTCTAGGACCAGGAAAGATTTTAAGAGAGACAAAGGAATCCCAGCTGTAACGGGCAGAATGATATGCTCCGGACCATTGTGCGGAAGTGAGATCAAACTCTGCCATAACTCCTGATAACAAGCGGGCTTCAACGTACTGCTGCCTTTGAGAGAATTGCCGAACACATCTCTCTGGTTGGTAATAAGTGCAGAAGAAAGGTCCCAGCAACTTGAATCGCTTGCCATAAGCGTACGTATATCGGGGAGGAGATAGTTGCCGATCAAAATAATCCCAAACAACGTCATCTTCTTGAATGCTGTTGATCATAGACCGGTACTGCGCCACTGGAAGAAGTTCTTGACCATTGTATCTGAAAGAGCTTGCTCGGGCTGGAACGTGTTGGAAAAACCAGGACTGAAGTGCGTAGATGCATCCTTCAACTAAAATGGATTCTCCAAGTGAGAATCGAGTCAGACCACGATATAGGAAGGCGAGCGCTGCCATGGCTATGGAGAGGCAATTGGTTTGCCGACTTCCTCATCTTCTCATAAGTTGGATTATCCTGATGTCCATGTAGTTTTGTCCATCTGGGAAGATGGATAATCTTACAGTGCATAGAACCATTGCGTTCTGAATCCTTTCTTTAGTTGTCCTTGATAGCGAGCTGACTTCGACGAAGGTCCCGTACTGGCGGTATAACTCAAGTAGGTCAACATATTCATTTCCATCTAACTGGATCAGGGGCCAAGATCGGAGGCCTGTCATACGAGCTAAGGAGTCTCGGGGGTTCAAACCCTTGACATTGATAAGGAATTGATGCTCTAATGGGTCTCCTGGTTGACCGGCTGGTTCTGGTAACCCCATGATTTCTGAAAATTCATCCATTAAAACGATCATCTCTCCCCATGGGAACCAGAAGGTGCATGTCCGTGGATTCCATCGCTCCGCCATTGCATGGATCAGGTTGCCATTGATGGTCTGCTTTCCGACTGCTGACGCCAGCTCTAATTCGCACTCGCTCAAATGGTTCGGGAACATTCGGGAAAAACTTTTTAGCCAGGAATAGTACCACCGGGGAATGAAAGTTCCGGTGCTAAGGGCTCGATGTTCAGGACGACCTTGTCGCACCTCGAAGGAGATGTGACCTTCTGGAAAGATAGGATCAACTTGACTGGATGCCATCGAACTGAAAACAGAGAAAGACTTAGAATGGGATTTAGGACAATGTGGGAAATTTTTAAAATTTTTTTTGCAGGCAGGATAAAAATGCAGCTGAAAATTCGAGATCCAGTGGAATGGTAGAATGAAAAATCGCCTGGAGTTTTGAAAGAAATGGGATATTTGAGAAAATCATCCAGGGTTTGAGAAAAACATCTTGTGGAAAATAAGGATGTTTTGAAAAAGGCCTAATAAGTTGGAAAATATTGGGAAATATAAAGAATTGAGAAAATCATACATACAATCACATCTTGCACAAACATTTATGCACATTCATCATTCCCTAAAAGGCTGACTCTAGATGCATCAATTTTGAAAACAGCTGTAGGACCTTAATCCTAACTCTAAGTTCAGCTCATCTTTGTCCAATCCAGTTATGCCGATATACTCGAACCGAAATCCGAGGTACGTGGCATAGAATTTCAACTCTGGTTCTAAGGTAAGGTTTTCCAACATCCTTGAGCGCCTACCGATATACTTCGGACTGTGGCCCGCGGTATGTTGTAGGGGGGTGTTAACCCAAATAGTTGGCCCAGTTGTGAGGCTCTGTCCCGAACTAGGGTTCTGGAAGAGAGCCCAGCAACGTGAAGACCGGGTAATAATAGGTAATTGAGGTTTTGAAAAATGATCACATGCAAGAAATAGAGGGCTCTAAGTCCTAGAGAGATAGACTTTTGAAAATCTTTTGAAGAAGCATACATTGTTTGCATTCAGAACCTAAATTGAGGAGAGTTGTATTTAGACCTAAGTCTATGTGAGCATGAAAATTTCTCCTCAATATGGTCCTACCAAACCATGCCTAAGCTATATGCAATCAATGTCAGCTAGGTCAGAATCTAGGCTCCTAAGCTCACATGATATTGAAAGTAAAAGAGATGACATTTTGTGAACATAATTTCCATAATTGAACTAAGTCAAGCATTTTTTTTGGTCAGACAAGGACAGGTCCCATCACGGTCGCCAAACCTGTTATCGTCGCGAAAATTTTCCCGTCTTCCCTTCCCTGCGGAAGAGAGAGAGGGAAAATGCTTTCGCGATTCAAACTTGACCGAATTTTGGAAAATGTTTTGAAATACTCGCCTCCGTTTTGAAAATTGCGGGAAAATCCATGGGATGGGGCTCGACCTGTCGGTACGAGGTTCGACCGTTCCTGCCGCCTTTAACAGGGGTAATCGAACCAAGGACCAAAATTGTGCTTGACTTGGTTAAATCATCAAAATTATGTTTTATCCTAAATGCACAGAGAATTCAGGCATGTGCTATGAGATTTTGGAAAATGTAACTTGGAAAAATATGATGTATGCTCAGAAAAGGTTTTGGGAGTTGGAAATAGTTCTAAGGCAAATGATGGAAATCAATTTCTCAAGAAAACTCATGTGAAAGAGGTTTTGAAAACACGAGAAAGTTCATAAAGATGTGGGAAAATCATGAATAGTTGAAAATCCTGGGAAAATAGAAGTGATTTTTGAGAAAAAGGTGAACATTTGAAAAAGGAAATACTTCTCGGGAAAACTTGGACTGTGAGAATTTTCTTAAGAAAATGATGGAAAATTTATAGAAAAACTCATTGAAGAAAGAAATTCAAACTTGGGAAATTGAAACCCTGGGAATTTTGCCCTTGAAAATTGATTTTTGATTCTTGAGAAAGATTGGGAAACTCCTTTTTAAAATCTTGAGAAAATAAACTTTTCCATGGAAAACTGTGAAAACTCAACTTGGGAAAACCGATTCAGAGCTTCTTGAGAAATCGATTTCTTTGAGAATGAAGTTTCTTAAGAAAATCATGGGAAAGCCGATGATTTCATGATGCAAATGATATGAATGTATGAATGCACTTTGAAAGATTTTCTAAGAAAATTTGTTGGAAAAATGTGTATTAAGTCAAAGTTAATCCTTCACATATTCTGACTGTGGCCATGAATATGTTCAGAGTTTATTTGATTTAATGCACATGATTTTGAAAACTTTGGAAATATGATGTGCATTTTAAGATAGCCTAAGAGTGTAGGCTCAATGTGACTAGTAGAAAGGTGATGGATCTGGGTCTCGTCCATATTCCGACTAGGGCCGTAAATATGGGTTCCACCGAGTCCATCAACTCCCTAAGAGTTGGTGCACGTGCCATTCGTGAACATCGTGCTTTTGGCATAAAATGCATGAATCACATAAACAGGATATTGCATGAATTCAAACTATATGATATGCCTCCTAGTCTAAGCTGTAAAAGTAAATATTATTCCAAATTGAATTATTACATCTCTGACATAAAAGCAAAATGAATAAAAGAAATACAAAATTAAAGTAGTCAGCATCCTCCAGATTTTCCTGCAAAGGTGGATTAGTACAAGGAATGGAAATACAAGAGGTACAAAAGAAAAAAAAGAAAGAAAAAAATTTACATTTTGAACTAACTACGTGATTGGACTCATGCTAATATCTAAAGTTCATACCTATGCTAAGTGAAGGTTTCTAAAATTAGGCTTAAGTGTATTACTAAATGAGAAACAGATATGATGGAATGGAGCAAGAAATGCCCAGAATATGTTTGATTGGAAAATGTATGTAATACATGTAAGTTGAAAAATGTTTGTGACTTGGGTGATGACAGGGGATATGAAAACACATGTATGACACCCTTGTGAATGGGAATGATGGGGAAGAGCCCAAAAGCCAATAAACGTCTAGCATTAAAACATATACATGGTGACAGAACAAAGAAAAAGAAGATTTTGCAACACCTAAGGTACAAATGATATCGATATATGGCATATACCATCTGTGACATAAAAGAAAATGATTATAAAACAAATGCTTATAGTAAATAGAAGGAGATAAGAGGAATCAGGACATATATTCAGTAAATGGAGTGCCCTGTTATATTGAAAACTGAAATGATAAAAAAAAATATGGGATATACAAGGATTAAACTAATGACATATATATATTAAATGGCCTGCCACAGTGCAGTAAAAAAAAAAAAACTATCACATACACCTGCAAATCAGTCTTATTTAACTAGATCACATTATACACCATCGAAACCTGCTAAGTTTATCAACAAACTTTTATAAAGAGCTTTTGCAGAACGCACTATATGGCTGATGCAATAATATGGATGAGCTACTTGAACATACACAGGAGACTACATACGACAAGCCAATGTACAAGAAGGGAACACACTGTTTAATATTCATGAATCCCTGTTAATTAACACACAAGCAATCTGCTTACTGCACAAATCAAATTAAAAGGAGGAAAAAAAAATTAAACATCTAAGACGCAGAGATGAACCGGGTGCTAGTATGGGGGAAATATTATAACTGAAAAGGTAAGTATTTCTGTTATCTCGCCAGACAAAAATAACAAAAGTGCTAAGGGGACTTAAGGATGGACACTTGGAATGGAATTCGAGATAGGTAGGCCATGATCAGAGTATGTCAATCTGAGGATGCACTGCAAATGGCTCACAGGCGTCAGTGGAGACCTGTGATAGGTTGGTCTGATGGACAGAACAAAACCACAATTTTGCAGCAAGTTAGATTTGATGCTCCCACCCTCAAACCATAGGCATGAGTAGGGCAGATCGATGATGCTCAATGGCCGACCCACTGGAATATGAATGATGACGCTTGGATAATCTACGAAACACCTCAAGTTTAACCAAATGTGCAGAGTCATAACATCATGCTGTTAAATAACCACTGAATGAAGAATAAGGCTACCGATAAATGGGTAAAAAGAAAAGTAAAAAAAAAAAAATGATGGAGGGGATGTAGCCAGCAAAAGGGGCTAAAGTTTCTATCGCATGATGCATATCAATACTGCTGCCTGCAGATTGATAATGCATATAATGCTTTTATGACATTATAAGGCAACACGAGGAAAGTAATGGCACCTTGGGCGAGTTTGGGTTGCATAGGAAGGGTCCTTCCTTTGTCTTTTGCTCCCAACTAGATCAGATTCCCTGAATGCTTCGCTGAGAGAGGCTGGCAGCAGGTAACTGTGAGGGGAACGAGGACTAATGGAGAGAGAGCAGAAGGATTCCAGAGATAAGGGGGAGCAGAGGGTCTCCCTTTACTGGGTCTTTCGTTGAAAGGTGCTGGAGGCAAGAAACCGCAAAAGGGGAGAGAAGAAGAGGTATGAGAGATGGGGGAAATGGAAACTGGAAGAAGGGGGAAAATGAAAGAAGAAGGGGAGATCTTCGGTTGGCTGGGCTGAAGTGGAAGTGAAGACGGCTCTGGTGGTAGCTCTCCTGCGGCTGAGCTGAAATGGATGAAGCTGGTGGTGATGGTGGAAGACCTGCGGCTGCTGGAATGGATGAAGCCGATGGTGATGGTGGAAGACCTGCGGCTGCTGGAATGGATGAAGCCGATGGTGATGGTGGAAGTAATGTCCTGCTAACCGAGAGGGAAGGTGGTGAAAAGGGGGAACGAGGAGGTAGATTTCAAAACCCAGATCCCCTTTTCGTTATCCCTCCTCCCTTCTTAATAGCCAGCCCCCCCTGGTTTTTCCCCAAAATCCGCCCTTAATCCGCCCCTTTTGCTAATCCTTGAGAACCGATTTTTGAAAATTTTTGAAAATCTCGCCATTTGAGAGGGGGCGGCTCCTAAACTTAGGTAAAAATCTTGGTAGGGTTTCACGGTGGCTCCTTTTTGGGGCTGAAAAGTAATAAAGTAAAAAAAAAGAAAAAAATTGTTGTGGTGGTGCCACCTCAGCTGACTTTGAAAACCTTAAAAAAAACAAAATTCTGCTTTTCTTGGCAAAAAGCCTTAGTGGGGTGCCACCTACATGGAACCATTAAATATTTTATTAAAAATTAAATCAAATAAAGGAATTTCACTTCCAGATGGGCACTGTTTTGAAAATAAAAGAGATATTTGAAAATTCTAGTGTGACACCACCTTGAGGCGGGTCCCACGTCACTTATTTGAAATAAGAGCCAAGTGGAATCTTTTTTTTTTTTGGAAATTTCATAATAGTAGGCTAGTTTTGGAAAAACATAAGCAAAATTTGGCTTGATTTCAAAACTTTGGAGAAAAATGGTTCTTCAGGGCGAAATTTTGAAAGAATTCGGAGTCTTTTTGTAAAATTTTGAAATAAGATCTTGCAAATTTTGAAATTGTGTCCCCCTCTTTCCAACTGGCAAAATTCTGAAATGTCAAAACCATCCAGATTGTTTTCTTGAGAAAACTTTTCGTAATTCAGGGTCCTGGGGGTAAAATAGGAAGAATTGATAATTTTAAAAACCCAGGGTTTTAAAATCACTTTTGAAAAGTTTTTAAAATCAAATCTGGATTGACAATTTCGGAAAATCAGGAGTTCTGGATCTCAAAATGACATGCTGTGCAGTGAAATGATATGAAATGCTCGCGCACTACTATGCAAAAGACATGTTCTACAAAGTTGCCTTTCTAAACTTGAATTTGAAAATTCTAACTTTTGGTTAAGCATGAGATTTTGAGAATTTGCAATTTGAGGGTGTCTCTGAGTCTAAATGGAGAAGTCTTGAGACTCGAGAATGGAATTTAGGACTCTCTGCAAGGTTCCATCTTGGAAAATGACCATTTTGCCCTTCCTTGGTTCTGGAGAACCGAAATGTGATGCTTGGTGGAAATGTCAAGAAGGTGAGTGAAAATTTGGGGTTTTTACAGGGCCTTAGTAGGTCACGTGCATTGTTTTGAGATTCATAAACATTGCATCATATCTGTATCACAAGTAGAGAAGGAAGACCTTGTGTTGCCAGAAAGTCCTAATTGGTTAGAGGACTTATGGCTACACCCAAAAATTGATATAAGTGCAATTGAACATCTACCTATTGAAGAGTTGACAAAGCATCTAGGGTTACAAAGGAAGTGTAATGTAAGCATGTGTTATTGCTTTATTTTCTGCATTTGTGTTCTTTTTCTCTTTTCAAAACGAGTTCAAAATTGTATATAGCCCGTACTTATATTTCATAACTATCTTAACTCTATAACCTTTTTGTTGTCGTTCATTTAATATATTTATAATTTGTGAATTGATTCTTCATAATATATATCAAATTTAATGTTGCTCTTGTATGATTTAATTATATATAGTGCAGCCTGATCTAATATTTTTTGCATAAAATTAATAAATTTTGACATATTCACGATGAGGATGTGGTCATTCTTCCTTCCTAAGATTTGGTTCATCACCCGCCAACCAAGGTAAACACCTAGATAGGATCGAATTCAGATCAAAGGTGGGTGATACTTTAAGGGAGGAAGAGGTGACCCCCACACACCACAGGCCACTGCAACTCTAGAGTTGTCCATAGCGACTTCAGGTAAATTTTAATCTAGTATTTTTTATTATAATTAAAAACTTATCACTATTATTTCTATTAATATTTGTTTTATTTCTTACTACAAATTAGCAACTGCAGAATCTTTCCAGCAAAAAGGTGGGAACAACAAATGTGTAGCCCACCAAAGGCAAATCAAGCAACAAAAGGTGTTGGTAACTACTAAGCCTGACTATATTTTGATAAACAAATTAATCCATGAATTGAATGTTACTAACTATATTTTGATAATTTGGTGCAAGAAGAGTTTGATTTCGATAAAGATATACCTGAACATTAGCTGTGTGTAAAGAAGCAACTTCAGCTATCATACTCAAGGATGAGAGAAGGTTTCTACAAGCATTACCAGAAGTTTAAAAACTACAACATAGCATAACAACATCCTCCAGAGGGAATCAACTTTGAAGTGTGGAAAGGGATTTACACATTTTTCACCAAAAACTATTGGATGGTAAATATTAGATATATATTTATAAGTAAATAAATATTAAATTTTTTAGATTTTAGTTTACTAATTAATCTTCCTTTGGTTAACAATGGGCATCAAAGAAAAATTTGATGAATAGAGAAAAACAACCAACATACCAATGGATCGTCTTCTCGTACCTTTAGAAGTATCATACAAGGGTAAGTTTCTTTAATGTAAGTTTATTATTTTCATATGTTTATAGTGCCAAATATGTTTGATCTAATAGATTGCTAATTTACTATTTGCAGACTGAAATATATAGATATAAATCGATAGCGAGTGCATTTTACAAAGAGACGATTACACAACATTCATTTATAGCGAAACAGAAGACACCTTTGTAAGTAACTCACACTTTGTAATGCCACATTCATTTATTTTATTTTGTATATTATCATTAGTTACTGATATATAACCAATTATTAATGAAGTGCAAATGAAGCTACAATGTATGGATATTGAAAATTCAACATCTTTTTTATAAAAAGGATCATCGATAATGCAATGTGATGTCTTTGCCAAAGACCTCGATGAGCGATACAAACATGTGAGGGGGATGCGTGCATTTTTTCCTCCATCCAAACCATCCAACTTCAGTCAATCCCGGATTTTGTAGCTATTTTCTCAGCTGAAGGCGATGCAGATAGATGTCCAACAATTAAGAAAGGAAATGAAGTGACAACAAGAAGCAACTAGACAAAAAATTGAATAAGAGAGCGAAGCAAATAGACAAGAAATATAGCAAAAGAGAAGCAATTAGGATGCTTAGAGAGGAAATGCAAGCCTTCATAGATGCGCAAAGATATAATTTTTGAACTCTTGGTTTATATGAGAACTGTATATGTTTTGATTTCTAGCTCTTTGCTACAATTGCTATAATTAAATTTTGATTTATGTGAATATTATAAGTATATATGTTTGTTGTAGGCTTGGAGAAGATGAAATGAAGTGTAAGGGATTTGTGTTTGAAGTGTGTTTGTTGCAAGTTTGGAGAGGATGTAGTAGGTTTATATTTGAAGTGTGTTTGTTGCAAGCTTAAAGAGGATGTAGGGGGCTTGTATCTTTTAAGTGTATGTTTGTTTTTTGAAGTTTTTATTTAATGTATGTTTAAAGTGTATGTCAATAGTTTGAAGTGTGTTGAATGTTTGAGGATGTATGTTTGAAGTGAATGTTTGAGGATGTAGTGAGTTTGTATTTGAAGTATGTTTATTGCAGGCTTGGAAAGGATGTAGGGGGTTTATATTTTTTGAAATGTATTTGAAGTTTTTGTTTAATTTTTGTTGAATATATGTTTTAGTTGTTAATTTTAGTATATTTGAAGTGTATGTATTTGAATGTAAAAATAAAATTTTAAAACTAATTTTTAGTTTTCAATTTACCAGTTTATAGCCTATAACAATGATATTTTTGTCTTGCCGTTATAGGCGAGATCTCTATCTCACTGTTATAGCTATCCTATAACAGCAAGTTAATTCTCCCTATTATAGCCTACAATGACGAGTTCATGCTTGTCGTTATAGGCTATAATGATGAGACAAGAATGTTATAGCCTATAGGTATCCTATGGTGGCAAGATCTCTGGCTCGCCATTATAGGGTATCTCATCGTTATAGGATACCTCACTGCTATTAGTGTTTTTGATTCTGACAAAATTCTTCGCTAGTATTAGTTCACCCTTTAACGATGACCTATAAATATCATCGTTATTGGTCAACAAATTTTATTTTGTTTAATAGCAACGACAAATAGAGAAATAGAGACAAAAAAAATTGCCGCAATTAACCCTCATCCTTATAGTGAATGTGTAAAGTCATCAACAAAAAAATATAGTATCGATATCTAGCATTAGATATGATAGGAGTTGGGCCCCAATTAGTACTATAAACAAGCATTAATGGCATAATAGATTCACGAACAACATTATCAAAAGAAAGTTTTGGATTTTTTCCCAATTGGCAGATCACACAAACATTATTAAGTTTAGACGATCCAAGCAAAAAGGCACCATTGATCTTTTTAAATATCTAAAAAATTGCATCTCCTGGATGACCCAATCTATTATGCCAAATCTATGTCGAAGGCAACTCACCAAGGCTTGTGGTTCCATTATTCCAACACGAACAGAGTAAAGATTATCTCTAATCTTTCCACGGCATAGAACTTGACCCGTGCTCATATCCTTGATTTCATATTCTCATGGAAAGAACACAAAGGATGTAAGGTCGTGTGGTCATAAGGTGACTGTTGGGGGCTTTTCAACAGTTGCAATATTCAAATTCTAGAGACGTGTCTCTTGAGGGATGAAGGAATTTCTTCCAAGGGTTATGTCCCACAACTAGAACTCTTCACTAAGTATAAAATGCAGTGAAAGAATATGATTAATGTATGAATGAAAATACAGAAATCATACATGCATTCACGGTTACAATGAAAAAGTATTTTTGGTTTGTGAATGAGTTAATAGTTTGGACTCCTTGGTGATTTCGAGCATAACTGTGAAGTCTTCATCCCGCTGCAAATCCAATGTCATAGAGTTTGATTTCTTACAAATGAACAATTATTTTCTTTAGAAAAATAAGCAACTGAAAGTAGCTTCTTACGAATGTGGGACACAATTAACACATCATTCAATGAAAACTCGTGATTGTTTAAAAGAACCTTTCCACTGCCAATGAGAGATATATGTAGGTCACTGCCATTACCCACAATAATATGATCATTGCCTTGATTCATCGATGAAGAGGTCATAGATTGCACGTCATTAGAGACATGATTTGTTACCCCACTCAGGAAACCAATCCGCATCACTGAATGAGTCCATTGTCATAGCAACAAAAAAAATTATGGTAGGTCATCTGGTTGGGCAGACCAATTGTACATGTCCTTACAATACAGAGTTGTGTGGCCGGTTAGATGACAAATCTAGCATTCCACATAAGATGAACCTGAATTTGGCAATGGAAGATTTTGAGCCTGATTGTTATTATTATTGGAAAAAGCATTTGGTTTATGGTTTGTAGAACCTCAATGATTTTGAGACCAGCCCCAATTTGAGCCTCTTCCGCATTAATTCAGATCTCGACCTCCAAAATGGATTTTTTGTTGATTGTTTATACCACCACAATAAAAATTGGAACCACCTGATCCTCTTCCTCTTGAAGAGAAATACGTAGAGTTCTATTGATTAATAGAAGAATCTCCATGCATTCTTTGAAGCATGTTTTCATTTTTGTAACTTAGAAGGGAGGCTCTAAGGACATCAAACTCTGGTATTTTATCACTAACAGTCACATGAGTGATAAAGGATTCATATTCTGGGAGAATACTATCAAGAACATGATTAACTAGAACTTCTTTAAACACCGGTTTTTGAACGACAACAAGGGCATCAACTATGGACTTAACTCGATTCAGGTACTCAATTATGGAAGGTGTACCTTTCTTAATATCTTGCAACTCCTTAAGTTGCATAAATCTTGATTGAGACTGCTCTGCATAGAATCTTCTTAGAAACTCCCAATTGTCCTTGGACGATTTCAATTCAACTACTTAAGCAAGGATTTTTTCAGTGAGGGTGGCATTGATCCAACTAAGGATCATCTGGTCGATCCTTTCCCACTTCAAATATTCAGGATTGATAGTGGCGCATGTTTCAGCTTGAATGAGCTTAGATGGAGGTGCCACGGAACCATCAACAATCCCAAACAACCTATGAGTTTTCAAGATGGGTTGAAATTGACTCTTCCAAAAAAAGATAGTTGTTTCCATCCTGTTTGATGGAAACAACATTGTTGATATTAAAGGTGAGAAATGGAAGGCTACAAGAGATCAATTCACTGCCACTGGAAGCCATGAAGGCAATATGTTTTGATACCATAAAGTGATCTTCCACCATAAGATAAAAGGGATAGAGTAACTCCAAAAATGAGAACATAGAAAATTTAACGTGGTTCGGTTCGTATGAACCTACGTTAATGGATAGAACACCTCACTCGATTTTTATTATTCTCTCTCTAGGGCTCTACAGCCAATGCAATTATTTTAAGGTTGAAGAAGAGGCTTGAGAGAGACTTCTATCTCTCAACGTTTTTACAATTCTTATCACTAAGAGAGTTAGATTTCCTTCTCCTTGACTTTCCTTCTTGACTTGGACTCTCAATTTTCCTTGATCAACATGCATCTCAGAGGATAATGATTGTGTATGACAGGCTGCCTCAAGATCACGCATATCTTGAGATTGTTTTCCAATCGGACTGGATATTGTTTGTTTCACCAAACCCAGATCCATATGAGCATTGTGATTTACAAACTAAATTGTGAACTGATATTTTCATCATTTTTTTCTTCTTTTCTCTTAAATCTGACCATATGAAAGCGCTAGCACCTTCTTTTGAAGCAGCTAGCTTCCGCAACTGCATGATTTTTTATAGCATTTTAAAGCAAGCTACGACTTTCGCCTACGTGTGCCAGAACGGATAATCTGCGCTAGCATCTTCTTTGAAGTTGGCTCATATTGGTCATGTGTTGAGAACGGGAGTTAAACTCTATTTGATCTAATCTTTCGTTGTTCCTCAGTGGCTCAATGGTAGAGCGGTTGGTTGTTAACTGATTGGTCATAGGTTTGAATCCTACTTGAGGAGATTAATGAAAGGGCTCGCTCCACAAACTTAGTTTTATAGGGACCAGCTCTTGAATCATCCAATTATGATGCCTAAACAAGAAATTTTAAGGCATGAAAATCAAAGACTTAGAATTTTGATAAATATTCAAGTATAAAAAAAACATGTTTTTTCATTAAAAGTATACCCTCTACTAGTTGATTCCTAGAAAATTCACCATATTCATACCCAGGGTATTAGATTTGCTAAAAACCAGTTTTAGAAATGCCTAGTTCACACACGAGTCACGAGTGCTTGATCTTTAGAATGAGGATGTTAAAATCAATGCATCATATTTTAATAAAGATATGAAAGTTTGAATCAACACATTATATTTTAACAAAGATATACAAATCCTTGCTCAAAATTTATAGCCCATGACTTCCTATACGGTATATATAATTAGTGACAGGCTAGCGTCATACCTTCCATGCATGCAATATATCCTTTTCAACTTCCGATTGTTCTAAAGCAGGTTATATGTTCTCCCCTAGAACATGCAGGTGCGTGTTTTCGGGTCTGAATGAGCGCCACGTATGTAAGCACATGGGGCTCGTTTCCCCGTGTGTGTCGGCATCACTTAGCATCAAAGTCTGGTTTGTTTGCAAAGACTTAAGTACCCTCTCCGGCCATTAGCACCATGAAACAACGTTTCGAGTAAAGGACAAAAATGTCCTCCCGCCAGAAGAGAGAAAGGGTTAAAATCATCATCGTTTTTTCCCTAAGGAGTAAACAATTCTGCTTTAACAAGAGCTCCTCGCAATATGTCGCCCTAAACATTCTGGCTCACCCTTTGATGATGCACCACCTGCTGTAACAGGAGCTCACTTTGACGATGCAGCCTTTGACGTTGTCTGCTGTCGTGGGATCACCATTTGTCGTCGTCTGCTATTGCTGGAGCACCCCTTTGTCGTCATCTGCTACTGTCGAAGTACCCCTTTTTGTCGTCTACTGCCATCGAAGCATAGTTGAAGCACCATTGCCACCATCGGCTACATCTACCTTCTAGGTGTTTCTCCTCCACTATCGAATTAGCAAAACTTATGTCCTTCTGGTGAGTTTTGTTTAAGGTTTCGTTATGTAAACAAATCAATTTGTAAATTTGAATGCTAAATCTTACAACTGATTATATTATTCATGCCAAATAACACCTATTTTCATATTGAAACAAATCGATTTGTACCTATCCACCTTTTGGGCATCGAAAAATAGTTAGCACGATTTGTTCTTATGAAGGACAAACATTACAACGATATGAGGGATAAATTTCTACAACAATTTGTAATTTTGAATTTAACAATGATTTATACATTTAATGCAGTAACGATTTGTTCGATGCAACAGCAATTTATATGTTTCAAGCAGTAGCGATTTACGATTTATGATTCATGATTTATATATTTAAAGCAACCACGATTTATACATTTAATGCAGTAGCAATTTATGATTTACAATGATATATACTTAAGAAGGGTTCGATTTTTATAATGATTTGTACATTTGAAGCAGCGATTTGTACGTTCGATGCAGCAACGGTTTATAAGTTTGAAGCTGTAGACATATGTATTTATGATTTATGAAGTTACCACGGTTTGTACTTAAGTTTGCTAAATCGTACTACGATGTTTACTTATGAAGCCAAAATGTTACAACAATATGTACTTATGAAGGGTGTGATTTATACAACGATTTGTATGTTTAAAGCAACAACAATTTATATGTTTGATGCCGTAGCAATGTGTAATTATAAAATTACCTTGATTTGTACTTAATTTTGCTAAATCGTACTACGATGTTTACTTATGAAGCCAAATATCACAACGACTTGTAATGTTGGTGATTGTGTAATGAATGTGATAATTTGTAATAATATATACTTGGGGAGGCAGTTGTAACATATAATGATGCAATTAAATTTATGTGTTTTGCAAGTTAGCAATGACTACAATTCGTAAGACAAGAAAGCCTTTGTCGTTAGAGGGGATGACTTTTGGAGAAATCATCTGCCAATCCGATATATATGAGGGTTATGTAAAGTACCAAAATATAATGAACATTGAGAATGAAAAAGACAGGAACAAATTATTGGATATTTATTATGTGGAGCTTGATCCATCAGATATTGAAGATGAAAAACAAACGAAGAAAGATGAGGAAGAACTAAAGATGATGATGAATAATAAGAAGGATGACAAAGAGAAGGAAAAGCAAAAGAAGGAGGAAAAGAATGAAAACCACGCGCACTTATGAAGCAAAAGGATTTCTTCCTACCGACCATGCAAAATTAAATCTACTTGCACATCATTCTCCATGTTATCTGTCATGATCGTCAGTTGCATCGCACTATACTATGCATCGAGTTGTTATTTACCGTGCCAATAAAAGAAACAACTTATCGTATATGTGTGTTGATGATAGTGATTCACGTGACAACGATTTAATGACAACTACGACGCTGTGAAGTGATTTCAATTTTAATTGCTAAATGAACAACAATTTGAATATGCAAATCATCACCGCAATCACACAACAGTATAAATGTCGCACGCACACGTTTCAATATCATAATACAAATATCTTACAAATCGACACTAGCAAACACATAATATGTTACAAATTGATATACATATCGCATAATATATTACAAAACAATACGAAAATTCAACAAAATAGCTTACAAATCAATATTAACAAACAAAACAATATCTCACAAATCGATAGTATGTTACTACAACCGCAATTTGAGTTATACTATTCCAATATTTTCTATACAAAGGCAGATTGTTGTGGCTGACATAGACATCATTGCGTAAATTGCATAAATCGTCAACCGGAATCTAGGTCTCACAAGGCATATCGATTTTTGACAACGAGCGAGATGTGGAACGACATTTACTGTTGAAGCCCAAATGTTACAACGATATGTACTTATGAAGGGTGAATTTTCTATATCGATTTGTACGTTTGAAGCAACAATTTATACGTTTAAAGCAGGAATGATTTATACGTTTGATGAAATAGTGATTTATACTTGTTGATGATAGTGATTCACGTGACAGCTATTTAATTACAGGTATGAAGCTTTGAAGCAATTTGCATAGAAATCATTAAATGAGCAATGATTTGAATACGCAAATGACCACCTCATGTCGCTATAATGTAAATCCCTCATGCACAGTTTTCAATTACATAATACAATATCTAACAAATCGACACTAGAAAGCACTTCATATTTAAAAATCGGTACATATATCCCATAATATATTATTATACCTAACCATGTACCCTAAACCCTTAATATCTTACTAAACCCTAACTCTAAACCCTAAACTGTAAACCCTAATGCCTAAACCCTAACCCTAAACCCTAAACCTTTAACCCTAAACCTTTAACCCTAAACCCTAAACCCTTTAACCCTAAACCCTAAACCCTAAACCCTAAACTCTAAACACTAAACCATAAACCTAAACCCTAACCTAAAACTAAACCCTAAACCTAAACCTAAACCTAAATCCTAAACCTAAACCCTAAACCATAAACTCTAAACCATAAACTTAAACCCTAACCATAACCCTAAACCCCAAACCCTAAAACCCTAAGCCCTAAACCTCAACTGTAAACCCTAAACCTAAACCCTAATCCTAAACCCTAAACCCTTGATTTATATGTTGATTCTGTACATCGATTTATAAGCTATCAAAAGGAATTTCCATATCGATTTCTATAATATTTGATCATCGATTTGTGTTATACTATGACAATATTTTTATAACAAAGGTAAATTGACTAATCATTACAATGATTTTTAAGATATTAATAGGAATTGCCATATCGATTTAAGATATTGTTTTGATTCTTAGTATCGATTTAAGATATCATTTTGATTCTAAATATCGATTTTTAAGATATCAATACGAATTTTCAAATCAATTTAAGATATTATTCTGAATCTTAATATTGATTTCTATGCTGATTCTTAATATCGATTTAAGATATTGTTTTGATTCTAAATATCGATTTTTAAGATATCAATAGGAATTTACATATCGATTTAAGATATTGTTTTGATTCTTTATATCGATTTAAGATATTATTTTGATTCTAAATATCAATTTTGTAAGATATCAATATGAATTTCCAAATCGATTTAAGATATTGTTCTGAATCTTAATATTGATTTCTATGATGATTCTTGATATCTATTTAAGATATTATTTTGATTCTTAATATTGATTTCTATCCTGATTCTGTATATCGATTTATAAGCTATCAACAGAAATTTCCATATCAATTTGTGGCCAACAAAGACGTCATTGCGTAAACTGCCTAAAACATGAACCACTTAAAGGTATATGTTATTTTATTATATAATCTTTGGTGGGTGTCATAACCATTAAACTCCTCTGCTATAAAAGGAGCTTTTCATAATATTTTCCTTTAAACGTTCCACAAAAAATCTAACGCTTTGTCTTCTTTCGTCAGAGCACACTTTGTCGTCTCGGTGAGTTTTTATGTTGTGAATGTTACCAGTGGCTTACATTCGTAAGAGAAGAAACACTTTGTCATTAGAGGAAAAATCTCTTGACAAAATTGTCGAATAGTATGCTTTGTATAAGCAATTAGAAGCATACTACAGAATAATGACGATTGGGAATGATAAAGAAAGGGAGCAATTGTTGGTAAAGTATAGTGCAGAACCTAATCCGCCAGATATTGAAGATGATAATCCAATGAAGAATGATGAGGAAGAAGTACAAATGAAAAAGAAGAAAAAGGATGACGAAGAGAAGCAAAAGGCAAGGAAGGAGAAGGATAATGAAAAAAAGCAAAGGAAATCAAGGCAAAAGAAGGAAAGGGTGGAGGATAGGGAAAAGCAAAGAAAGAATAAGGAGGAGGAAGAGAAGCGAAGGCAAAAGGAGGAGGAGGAGAGGGAAAAGCAAAGAAAGAATAAGGAGAAGGAGGAAGAGAAGTGGAGGCAAAAGAAGGAGGAGGAGAGGGAAAAGCAAAGAAATAATAAGGAGAATGAGGAAGAGAAGCGAAGGCAAAAGAAGGAGGAGAAGGAAATTAAAGCAAAGGAATAATAAGGAGGAAGAAGAAAAGTGAAGACAATTGAAGAAGAAGGAGGAGGAAGAGAAGCAAAGACAATTGAAGAAGAAGGAAGATGAAAGGCAAAGGAAGAAGATTCAAGATAAGGAAGAGAAGGAAAGACAAAAGAAGGAGAATGAGGATTAAGAAGATAAGGAAAGACAAAGAAAGGAGGAGGACGAAGAAGAGAAGGAAAGACAAAGGAAGGAGGAGGACGAGGAAGAGAAGGAAAGAGAAAGGAAGAAATAGGAGGAAAAGAAGGAAAGGGAAAGGAAAAAGTAGGAGAAGGAAGAGAAAGAAAGGGATAGAAAAAAGTAGAGGATGGACGCGAAAGAGCAAAGGAAGGAAGAAGTACAAAAGCAAAGGAAGGGAAGGGATGAAGAGGAGAAAAGTGTGACCAAAGTACGTTAATTACTACTAAATGTCGTGATGTACTGTAGTAGGTATTATTATGTATAGTGATTACTATGTATAGTGATTACTCTGTATAGCGATTATTGTGATGGTGATTACTATGTATAGTGATTACTCTGTATAGCGATTACTGCAATAGTGATTACCGTGATAGTGATTACTATGTATAGCAATTAATTGTGATTTAAAATTTTGTGTTACAGGCACATCATAAGAGAAGCAGAGCAGTAGGTGAAAAGATGAAAGGGCGATGTTAGTGGCCTGTAGTTCTATCGTGGTATAGAAAGCTGAGTGAATATCAGAATGATCGATTACGAAAGACGCACTTCAACAGCCTTCCAGACCAACATTATTTTGAAAATTGCTGGAACACCATGACCCACCTGGTCAATAAGTGAAACCATAAGACGAACATATTCCAGTTTGGGGGTTTTGAGATCACCATGACCCTAAAAGATGTGGCACAGATTACGGGTCTTAAGTGTCATGGAAGTGTTGTCCGAACACAGGATTCAAACTATAACCCAAGGGACAATTGCTCGGCCCTTCTAGGAATATCGATGGAGGAATGACGCGAGTGTATTTCTGGTGAAAGCAATTTCTCGTCGATAAAAGTTACTGAAGCAGTTGACCAAGAGTTGTACGACTTCCTTCTTTATTTTTTTGGACATACAATATTTTTCGATTGTTCTGGTTCGAGAATAAGTTACTTGTGGCTGGAGTTTTTGGAAGACTTAGATGAAGTCGACATCTGGGCATGGGGTGCTGTTATGCTCGTACACTTGTATAGTCAACTATACTGTGCGAGTAAGGGTACAAAAATCGTCAGAGGGTTTTGGCCATTTGTTCAGGTATTTGTTTATTATATATTTAGTACTTATAGACTAAGCTCGTTGAAGGTTATAGTCTTACTAATATATTTTTTTGTAGGCCTGGATGTGGGAGCATATTGTCGCCTTGCGTCCTTAGTGTGGCCCTGCAGTTTGTGGTTTTCCCAAGATTGGTCAGTGGGCTTCAATAAATGTCAAGAAGGAAAATGCTCAGTTCATTTTAGATTGACTGCAATTAAATGAGATAAATGGTTTAAAATTGTTGTAATGTTTAGCATTCTTAAGTAATCATCGCTTTAGGATTTTGTCTGTATTAGTATAAATCGTTATCTCCTTAGCATCTAACTTTCATTAGCCTAAATCGTTGTAATGTTTAGCATTCTTAAGTAATCATCGCTTTTGGATTTTGTCTTCCTTTGTATAAATCATTATCTCCTTAGCATCTAATGTTCATTAATGTAAATATTTATAATGTTTAGCATTCTTAAGTATTCATCGCTTTAGAATTTTGTCTTCCTTAGTACAAATCATTATCGCCTTAGCATCTAACTTTCATTAGCGTAAATCATTGTAATGTTTAGCATTCTTAAGTAATCATCGCTTTAGGATTTTTTCTTCTTTCATATAAATCATTATCTTCTTAGCATCTAACATTTATTAGCGTAAATCGTAATAATGTTTAGCATTCTTAAGTAATCATCGCTTTAAGATTTTGTCTTCCTTAGTAAAAATCGTTATCTCCTTAGCATCTAACTTTCATTAGCGTAAATCATTGTAATGTTTAGCATTCTTAAGTAATCATCGCTTTAGGATTTTTTCTTCCTTAGTACAAATCGCTATCTCCTTAGCATCTAACTTTCATTAACGTAAATCGTTATAATATTTAGCATTCTTAAGTAATCATTGCTTTAGAATTTTGTCTTCCTTAGTACAAATCGTTATATCCTTAGCATCTAACTTTCATTAGCATAAATCGTTATAATATTTAGCATTCTTAAGTAATCAACGCTTTAGAATTTTGTCTTCCTTAGTACAAATCGTTATCGCATTCAACATTTTGCATGAATAATTATGTCTATATCTAAACCATAATCTCGATTGTACATGTTGTGTGGATACCGTATAGAGATAGGGAGGATGAAGACAAAAAGGTTGTTGTTGTGTCAGTTAGACTGTCTGTCTGCAATATTTGGCTCTTTAGCAAATGTGAAGCCGAGTTGCAGCACGGTAGTCGAGTACTCTTACAAGCTGGCTTGAGACAGTCGATACCAAAAGTGCATGTGCTATTGAGAAGGAAGATGAATAATGGTGGGGCCAGGAACATGAATTGGCACGAACACTTCAGGAAATAATTGGATAGCTGGAACAAAGGAGGTGTTTGTGCCATACCATATGATTATAAAGAACGACAATATGACCTAAACTATTTCAAACAATATTGGCTACCCATCCATCGAAATCGACAGATTGAGAAGAAGCAACCTGAAAGTAAGGACGCTCTTGTCCCTAAGCATGTCGTCTCTCATCCTAGACGTAACGTCCATCGTGTCCCTTTGGTGGATACTACAATTTTCTTTGTTGCAGTATATGATAAGAAGCAAACACAGCTCCCAAAGGAGAATGTATTGTTCGACAAAACGTTAGCGATGTTGAAGAGAGAGAATAAGGAGTTACGGAAGAACGTGCATAATTTGAGGAAACAAATTGGGTCACTGGTTGAGATGATTACCAGTGGGTTTAATAAGACCAAGGGAATGAAGAGGCCACCGAATAAAGAGACTTCACCAAGGCAAAGAAAGAGACAATTTATATGTCCATCTGAGTCATCAAGTGCCAATAAATAAACATATTATGTGATTTGTGTATTCCGATAATTATATATTGTAATTATATCAATTCTTTATTGTAATTATATAATTATTTTCTTAATAAATGTAACACAAAAGTGCCACTGAAAAATCAACAAGACTACATAAACTTAGGTTTGTAATTATATAATTATTTCATGATTTGTACTTGCATTTGCTAAATCGTATAACAATTACTGGCTTAGGTTTTATTATGTATCATGATTTTTGTGATAGCGATTACTCTGTATAGCGATTATGAAGTTATCATGATTTATACTTACGTTTGCTAAATCATATAGCGATTACTAGTTTTGAGTTTATTATGTACAGTGATTCCTATAATAGCGATTACTCAGTATATTGACTATGAAGTTACCATGATTTATACTTACGTTTGATAAATCCTATATCGATTACTGGTTTAGGGTTTATTACTTATAGCGACTACTTAATATGGCGATTACTCAGTATAGCGATTATGAAGTTACCATGATTTGTACTTATGTTTGCTAAATTGTATAGTGATTACTGGTTTTGAGTTTATTATTTATAGTGTTTCCTGTGATAGTTATTACTTAGTATAGCGATTAATTGGTATAGTGATTATGAAGTTACCACGATTTATACTTACATTTGCTAAATCGTATAGCGATTACTAGTTTTGAGTTTATTTTGTACAACAATTTCTGTAATAGCGATTATGAAGTTACCACGATTTGTACTTAGGTTTGCTCAATCATTAAGGGATTACTTGTTTAAGGTTTATTATTTATGGCATTTTCTTTAAGTGCAAGGAACGTCGCATAACATTAGTTTAGGGAAACATCATCTGACACGCTACTGATGTTATGCGTGTGTCATTCGTTTACATGTACTAACGTTGTTTCAATGATACTAGCAAATAAAAGGACATCTCTTAATTAATGTGTAATGTAATTTATTTATTTGTTAATATTCTTTAGGCATGATTTTTGAAAACTAGCGAGATGTGAAACAACATGAAGAATAAATGAATGAAGCGTCACATAACTTTAGTAGTGTGTTCTGCAAGGAACATAAGACGTTTCCTTTAAGAACATAGAACAAGCGATGTTTCATTTAAAGAAGAACTGGAGCCTTTCCTATAACCTGTTTTGTGAGAAACGAACAAAAAAAGCTGATGTTTCCTTTAACCTCTTTCGTTGCAAAAGTTGTATCGATGTCAAAGAAGGATGTTGTGATTCAGTCGAATGTTCACAAAAAATTATACCTTCAATTCCTTTAACCTGCTTCATCTTTTTTTTATATTGTTTACAGTTCGTTTACTTAATATAATGCTACAATTTGTTTACTGAATATTCAGCTAATTTTAGTGCAACATCCACAAAACAAGGTGTCAGAAAGCTCAGCAAAGTGCTCGAAGAGAACATCGACCGGATGCGAGATGAATTTGCAGAAGGAAACACTATCAGTAATTTTGTACGTATGAAACCACTATCAGCTATACATTTACGTATGCCATGAGTATGTATATTAACAAGTTTATATTTTTTATAAAAAGACTATACATGATTTCGTCATGTATATTCAAAGCAAGAGAATAACCATGTCGGTCTGCATCGTCACACCTTATTTTAATGTATATCGGTTATCTTAGATGTTTATTTTTTTTATTATTTACTAATATACCTTCGTGTTTTAAACTTACTATTATTACTATTTCGTTCAACAGAGTATTGTCTGTCGAATGCCATACGCGGCTGGATTTCTAGACGGACTACAATACTGGAGTAACAATGACCAAATGGTAGACTTTTGGTCAAGTGAAAAGGTTTGTGACCATATCGATTTGTAAGATGTTAAATCTATTTAAGATCTTGTTTTGATTCTTAATATCAATTTTTAAGCTATCAATAGGAATTTGCATATCGATTTATGATATTGTTTTGATTCTTAATATCGATTTTTTAGATATCAATAGGAATTTCCAAATCGATTTAAGATATTGTTTTGATTCTTAATATTGATTTCTATGCTGATTCTTAATATATATTTTTAAGCTATCAATAGAAATTTTGATATCGATTTAAGATATTGTTTTGATTCTTAATATTGATTTTTATGTTGATTCCTAATATCTATTTAAGATATTGTTTTGGCTCTTAATATTGATTTATATGCTGATTCTTAATATCAATTTAAGATATTATTTTGATTCTTAATATCGACTTAAGATATTGTTTTGATTATAAATATCAATTTTTAAGATATCAATAAGAATTTTCATATCGATTTACGATATTGTTTTGATTTTAAATATCAATTTAAGATATTGTTTTGGTTCTAAATATTGATTTTTAAGATATCAATACGAACTTTTAAATCGACTTAAGATATTGTTCTGAATCTTAATATTGATTTCTATGTTGATTCTTAATATCGATTTAAGATATTGTTTTGATTCTTAATATTGATTTCTATGCTGATTTTTAATATCTATTTTTAAGCTATCAATAGGAATTTTCATATCGATATAAGATATTGTTCTGATTCTTAATATTGATTTATATGCTAATTCCTAATATCGATTTAAAATATTGTTTTAATTCTTAATATCGATTTATATGTTGATTCTTAACATCGATTTTTATGCTATCAATACACATTTTCATATCAATTTTATAAGATATTTTATAATCGATTTGCAGATATTGGTTTCTATATTGTGGCAATCATAGAAACATTGGGTCTTATACGTGTTGGATGTACGAAAACAAAAAAATATTTTTATACAACTCCTTGTACTATAACATTGGTATAGACCGTGACATTGTGCATTTGGTAAGTTTCTATCTATAAGATTACTGTATCTTGTACCGTGGCCTGGAATTTACTTGCTTTTGCATAAACCACAGGTTGGATTTTTCAGAGACATGTTGGGTGTCGACATTGGCCCGTGGAGGCTTCACATCGCAGATGATGCTCTTTTACAAAATAATGGCATCGATTGTGGTGTCTTTGTAATGAAGTATATTGAAGCAATATACTATGGACGAGAACCAAAATTCACCATTGTATGTTGTACACTTAAACATGTTTTATTATCCTATATTATTGGTGACTATATTTCGATATTGGTCTGACTTTCACTTTTTTTTAAGATGATATATACCTGAATTCTGCATAGAACTATGCAAAAAAATTGATGGATTTTCTAATTACGGAAGATATAAAAACCTAGACTGCAAGATTATCTAGAAAGCAATGAAGGATGTGAGGCCCCCAGAAGTAAAAGGAAGTCATTTTAAACGTCTACCTATTCTCAAGGATAACGTGAAGAGGGTTACATTCAACTGCTGAGAGAGAGAGAAATAGCAATTTTTGGTTCAACATTCAATTTCCCGAACATTACAATTTTTTGTGTACAGACATTTGTAACAAATTTTGTAGACTATGTATAGAAATTTTGTAAGACTGTGTACAAAATTCACATTGATCTAAAAACCAAAATTATGAACCTGGCACACGTGTTGAATACACAAATCGCCACCTCAAGCGTGTAAATCGCAATAATGTAAATTCTGCAAGCACACGTTTCAAAATAATAATACAAATATCTTGCAAATCGATACTAGTAAACACATAACATCTTACAAATCGATATAATATTGCATAATATATTATAAATCGATTCTTAATATTGATTTGTATGCTTATTCTTAATATTGATTTCTAAGCTGTTAATAAAAATTTCCCTATCGATTTTTATGATATTTTATCATCGATTTGCAGATATTACTTCCTAACACGATGTCTGTGATAAATTTATAGGATATTATATCAATTTAAGATATTTATTTGATTGTGAATATTGATTTGTATGTTGATTCTTAATATCAATTTCTAAGCTATTAATAGGAATTTCCATGTCGATTTTTATGATATTTTATCATCGATTTGTAGATATTGCTTCCTAACATGATGTCTGCTATAAATTTATAGGATATTATATCGATTTAAGATATTGCTTTGATTATTAATATTGATTTATATGTTGATTCTTAATATCGATTTCTAAGCTATCAATAGGAATTTACATATCGATTTGTAAGATAAGTTATTGATTTAAAATTTTCTCATTAAGATGACAGATGGCATCATTTTTTAGCTGCCCGTTGAGAACAGGACATCGAATTAAAATTTTGAACTAGCAGGAGAGAAAAGCCATAGTATTTTACTTTCTGTCTATAACGGCTATATCGCAAGGGAGAAGGATGACAAAGAGAAGGAAAAACAAAGGAAGAATGAGGAGGAGAATAAAAACTACACACACTTATGAGGCAAAAGGATTTCTTCCTGTCGACCATGCAAAATTAAATCTACATGAACATCATTCTTCATGTTACCTGCATGATCGTCAGTTGCATTATACTATACTATGCATCGAGTTGTTATTTAGCGTGCCAATAAAAGAAATGACTTATCGTATATATGTGTTGATGATAGCGATTTATGTGACAACGATTTAATGAACAACGATTTGAATACGCAAATCGCTACCGTAATCGCGCAACAATGTAAATGCCGCACACACATGTTTTAATATCATAATACAAATATCTTACAAATTGACACTAGCAACCACATAATATGTTACAAATCGATATACATATCATATAATATATTACAAATCAATACGAAAATTCAGCATAATAGCTTACAAATCGATTTAAGATATTGCTATCAATAAACATCGTGTGATTTGTTGTTTCTTTCTCTTTTTTGCCTTTTATCAGTCATTGTGTAAATTGTGATAGGACAAATCGTTTATAACGATTTTTATAAAATATTATTTTGTTTGTTATGAATGCTTTGAACCTCACCAAGGACAAGGCATTGGATAGAAATGATTGGAGGGGGAGGATTCATGTGGAAGACCCAAAATGATTTTCTTTTTTGGTTCATATCGTCGACCCCAATTGTTTTGGGATGAAGGCGTAGTTATTGTTGTTGTTGTTGTATTATTTTGTTTGTTAATATCGATTTATAAGATATTATGTGTTTTTAGTGTTGATTTTTATGATATTTATAGTATGATTTTTATTGTAGAATTACAACAAAGAATTATAACATTACAACAAAGAATTATCAATTTACAATAAAGAATTATAGAATTAGAACAAAGAATTAGCGATTTACAACAAAAAATTATAGAATGTTAAACATTACAATGATTCACACTAATAAAAGTTAAATGCTATAACTATTTTGTAGCTGAAGAATCCACACATGATTTTTGTGTTGTGTTGCTCACTTTTGAATTGAACTGAGCCTGTCATGAAACAGAACAATATCAGACACTACATTAAGTTCAACAAGAAATGCAAACATCCTCCCAAAATTGTTACATACCAAAAGACTTGTCAAACTCATGTCATCGTTCCACTCAAACAGGTTGGGAGGATTGCAGGTTCCAACGTTGTAGTGCATGTCTGTAGGGTATTTCTACATGTTAGAAATTACACAAGTTAGATATTGATAAGTTGCACGTAATATAATTTATATGAGAAGCAATATACTGTATTACATACATGTTCAGGCGAAGGACTTGGTTGCTTAGAGGTTGATTGTTTCTTGGACATTTTCTTGCCAACCAATTCTAGTGCACCCTTTGTCCTCCTATGACTGCGATCAGAGGTAGGTTTCCTTTTGATACCCTTTATTAGATGAATATTTCTATCATAATCTACAATGTTTACTCGTGACTTGTCGAAGATGATGTTTACGCTTCAGCACAACTTCTCATAAGGGTCAGGAGAAGCGTGATTTTCACCTACGTTGTTCGATTTCATTTTCTTATATTGGTCTTTATGAGCTATAATGGACTCATGGTGAATTAACTGCACTTTTTCAAGTGATTCCCTTGACACTTTTCTCATACATACATAGGCTTCTTTGCTTTTTGATGTTAAATCTGCAACATGCATAAGTAACCTATATAGTTGTTGGTAACGGGAGGCTATGTGGCACTTCTCATCAACACCAGATGGACTGACATTATTTATATTCAACAGTTTAATCTTTGCTTGTCTCATCCATCTTCGCATTATATATGACTCAGGTATTTCTTGTATCTTCTCTTGATTAAGTGTCTTTACTACATAACGACATAAAATACCTTTGAATTCAAACATTTTGCATGTATATTTAACTGTTTCATTGTCAACATTGTACGTAACATGTATTTTTTTCCTTTTTGGATGCTCTTCGCCCTCTCATACAACATGGTATTTATGCATATTATCATATTGCATATGTCCTTCTGTGTTACAATTCATGACTTGTATAACTTCCTTCTTAGTCCATTCAAATACAGTTAGTGTATACAGATTTGCAGATTGCGTCAATATTTTCATGCCTAAAGTTACAGGGCAGGTATTGAAGCATTTCACATCTTGTTCAAGTTCATTCTGTCTAAGACCATCTATAAATAATTAATATTTTTCCATGAAGCAAAACATTGTTAAACATGAATACAAGGTTTTTTTCAGTGTGGCATGCATAGATTCAGCTCTTTATGTGCTTATCATACATGCACAAAAGTATTGTCTTCCATATGCCAATGCCCACTTCTCTTTGTCTGTATATAAATGTTGTAACCATACACAGTCTTCAAGGTCGTACATCTGAATCATTTGCTCCCAATCAGACATAAAGGTAACCTCGTCTATGCTCTCAAGTACACACTTCTAAACTTTTTGTCAAACCTTGTCTTCTGATTAAAAATGTGTCATATATTCTTTGCTGCATTTTGAAAGATATGTTATAAACATATATGATGATGTGCATATGGTCATACATGAGGCATTGCAGCCGCAATTGCATGATCATCATCTGTAAGTACAACTCTAGAGTGCTTCCCATTCATTGCCTTTGTCAATACTATGAACAACCACTCAAAGGTTTTCTTGGTCTGGTCATACAAAAAAACACTACCTAATATGCAACCCCATGAGTGATGGTTTACTCTGACAAACTGCGCAAATGGCTATTGTTTCGTATTAATCTTCATTGTCGTATAAAAAATAAGCACATCATTGAAGCATTCAAAATCTACTCTTGACTTTGAATCTTCCTAAAACATATTTATAGCATACTCATCTTCATCCAGTTGCATTGCATTAAAGAAACCAGGGTCATTGCTTGAATTATTCTGTAGGTAATCAACCAAAGAACATATTCCTTCATTTTTCATATTGTCTGACCTCTTCCTTCTCAAGTAGTTTCTTAGATCTATAGGTGTGAATGGTACATTCTCGCAACCACCATTTATGTGCGCACACAAATTGTATGTCTTCCTTGGTGCAATGTCGGCACTATCAGTTATTTCAGCAATTGCAGTATGCACTTCAATTACTTTACGATGTGATCTTAACATAGGAGTCATAAATGAAGCGGCTAATTCATGGTTATGATCATTGATTGAAGTACAAACTACATATTTTTCATTCGTAAGTCTTCTTAACACCATTCTCGTTGGACAGCCACATCTTGAATCTGGCTTGCTCCTTGTTAGATTTTCATTTGACTTCTTCCAGCCTTGGTTAGAACAAACATATGCCTTTTTCACCGCGACACTCTGTGCATTTTTTGCCCAAGAATACCTTCTAACACTGAAGCCAAGTTTTAAGGCATAATCATTGTAAAATTTGTATGCAACTTCCCCATTATTAAATTGCATTCCCTCTACAGGAAGAGAGTCAAGTGTACTATCAAGTAGACTTGAGGTGCCTGCACCTTTGTCAAGTGCACTGTCATGATCGTCTACCTTATTATCGAATTGCATTTTGTCTGCTGGAATATTCGAGTCAAGAGTGAATCCAATGCATGCACCATTCTTATCATGTGCATCATTAGTGCACATATTCACTTCTTCAGGTGCGTCGATAGTAGAGATGTTTGTTGCTCCATGGTTGTCCAATGATTGAGATACATTATCTTCACTGCAACTAGTTGATATGCTCAACACTATCATAAGCAAAATATCAATTTGTGTTTGCCAGCGCATACATTTACTACAATTTATTCAGAATGCATATAACAACGACTATTGATTAGTTAAGCAAGTTAAAGAAATGATTGAATGAATCACAATATCAAAGCAACAACATATTTGTTTACAAATTGATAATAACAAATAAAACCATATCTCACAAATCGATACTAGAAAACACATAATATCTTACAAATCGATATATGACAATTTAGCAATATATATTACAAATCGGTATACGGCAATTCAGCATAATATCTTATAAATCGATATACGATAATTCAACATAATATATTACAAATCGATATTAACAAACAAAACAATATCTCACAAATCGACACTAGAAAACACATAATATCTTACAAATCGATATACGGTAATTCAACATAATATATTACAAATCGATATTAACAAACAAAACAATATGTCACAAATCAACACTAGAAAACACATAATATCTTACAAATCGATATGTGACAATTCATCATAATATATTACAAATCGATATTAACAAACAAAATAATATCTCACAAATCGCACTAAAAAATACATAATATCTTACAAATCGATATACGATAATTCAACATAATATATTACAAATCGATAATAACAAACAAAATAATATCTCACAAATCGACACTACAAAACACATAATATCTTACAAATCGATATACGACAATTCAGCATAATATATTACAAATCGATATTAACAAACAAAACAATATCTCACAAATCGATATACATGCTACTACAACTGTGATTTGCATTGCATTGCATTGCATATATTGAGTGAATGAACGATACCGGATGGGGTAGAGGCCCTTGCTCACATCTGTAACCAAGCATTCTTGTCAACAGATCCCACCACCTTACAAATATCTTCAAGTTTCCAATCGTCGAAACGATAAAATCTACCTACAATAACAAAACAATGCCTTAATGACACTCACGATGGCATATGTTCTTCAACAATAGCATGATGACATGGAAAGGTACTCACGAAGCTTTAATGGCACTTGTTGGAATGTTTGTGCATCATTGCTTTTTTCCATACTACCAAACGAAAACGAAGAAGAAGAGAACACTGTAAAATGAAATGGCCGACAAATCCCCCTATGACGCCCACCAATGATCAAACCAGTCATTCGATTTATAGTTATCTCCATGAGGTAGGAACGAACCCGGAAATGTTTTCTATCTAACACAAGGCAGGAACGAGAAGGCATCCATGTGTTGTAACACAAGCTAAAAACACAGGTGAAACGTGCAAATTTATTTAAGGGGAGCGAGAGGACATTTTCGTTCAACACATATCTATCTTACGAGATGACATTTTGTCAAAAGCATATCTACCTTTTTTATATGTTATTTTATTATGAAGTCATTGTGGGCTACATTGGTATATGAATTATCATGGGTCTCAAGATATTCCTCTGTACACACCGGAATACGCGAATTTGTGTTCCGGAGAGAACACACAACACCCTCTCCTTCTCTTAATGTGACCTGTCTATTTCTTTCTTGTTAGAGCAGCCACTTGCATTGCGAGAGGTTAAATAACCAAGTCTTTCTATAATCAAAATCTAATTCACTATCCACAAGGGCTCCTCTGCTAGGGGCAACTTGCCAATGTTACCAAGTTGACTGGACATCAAAAGTTTGAAACCCATTGGTGGAGTCCCTTGCCGCAAGGTCTAAGCTTGTATACTATGGATAGAGGAGAGAGATCTCGAGGATTTTGCCAACTGGAAGCAAGCCTTTCATTCAAAAAAAATGTTTGTAGTTTCTCACCTAAAATGACAATAAGAACTAAAAGGCAGCTTCTGCCTTGATAAAAATTGAGCAAACCGCAACCCTTGAGACACAACCATAAAGCTTGGTTGATATCATTGACACAGAAGATGATGTCATTTTTTTTGACAAATTAAAGCACCCTAACATGCGGCAACAAGCTGTGTGCAGGCTTGTTTTTAAAATGGAAACTGATCATGTAGTCATTTTCAAGGGAAGATTTGGTGCAATGTGATTGCACACATTTATAGCATGCGGCTGCACTGTCCAGCTGTGGGACCAAGCAATGATGAAAGTTGAGAAGGTTGCAGCATCACACTAAAAGTGTACAATCACGTTGCACCTTATCCTTTGGCATCTTTTGCATGTTTCATTTCGGCATATGGCCACATATTTTTTTGCCTTCCTTCACCTACACACATTGGCTGACCTCCTGCTCGTAAAACCCTCAAGGTCCCCCCTACACACAATAGTGCGAACTTGGCATGAAGTAGGCGCACTTCTGACACTCTTTGCAAATTTGGTCCAGCAAATATTATCAGCTGCCAGGAATTGGCTGTTGGATCCTGCAAATATTCTCAACTGATTTTCGGATGCTTGAATATACGAAAGTTCTTGGCCATGGATCATAAGAAGATAATTCAAGAGCTGATCCGTAAAAACATGCACGTAAATGATATCCTTATGATCATGAGCCTTTAGTCTCTTCAGCTTGATAGAGAGGCTAAGATCTGCCGAGCATGGATTGGGATAGATCAGCTATTATGGACCACTTCCATAAGGGAAGGATGTCCTGTCCACATCTCCTGAAACATGTAGAAAAAAATAAAGAACTAAAGAATTTTTTATTAAGAAAAAAGTTCACATATTTTTGTATGTACGATGTTCAGTGACTATATATATATATATATATATATATGCTAAATGGGGTTTTTAGTATTTTTTATTTTATTTTTAAAATTTGACCATACATCTATATACTTAATTTTATAGGGATCGGCTCTTGAAGCGTTCAATTCCGATGCATGGAATAGTTTTTATAATGTTAAAAAATCAATGGTCCAATTTTTTATAAATTTTTGTGGCTTTAAATATCATTTTTTTCATCTAAAGCACATGATTCACGGTGTGGGTTCCTAGTAAATCAACCATGCCCAACACATTTATGGGGTCGAAACTACAAAAAAAACAACAAAAATGACCGAAAGCTCATTTTGCATGTTTCATTCAGCACGGATGCATTACCTTATATATATATATATAAGATAACTGGAATATGTAAACTGGTACGCACCAAGATTTTTATAGGTTTTTTATTTTTTTCTAAAATTTTACTGTAGATGCAATTTAGATGCTTGGTTTTATAGAAATAAAATCTTAGATCATCGGATTACAATGTATATGAAGAAATTTTTCTCATTTTTTAGAAAAAAGATCTTCATAAGAAGGATCTATGACCACTAGAATATGAGAACTGAAAATATCATCATTTTTTTGTTCGTCCTTTATCATAAATGTGACCATATGGATGTGATCTGGATACTTGATTTTATAGAGATCAGTTTTTTTAATCATCCAATTATGATGCTTAAACAGGAATGTTTAAGGCGTGAACGACTTAGAATTTTCATAAATATTTAGGTATCAAAAAAATCATGTTCTTCTAAAATACACTAACAGTTTATTCTTAGCAAATTTAGCACGTTGAACACATTAACAGTGTCAGATTTGCAAAAAAAGAGATTTGGAAATGCCTAGGTCACACTCCAGTCACTCACGGGTGCTGGATCTTTAGAATGAGGACATTAAAATCAGTGCCATATTTTTAATAAAGATATGAAAGTTTGAATCAACACGTTATATTTTAACAAAGATATATAACTCCCAGGTTGATATCATTTACACAGAAAGATGATGGCATTTTTCGGACAAAATCACCTTTTAACATATGGCAACAAGTGGTGTACAGGCTTGTTTTTAAAATGAAAATAAATCTTATAGTCATTTTCAATGGAAGATTAGGTGCAATACAATGTGATTGCGCACTTTTATAGCATATGCGGCTGCACCTGATCACCCTCCATCTTTGGGTTACAACCTGTCAGCTGTGGGGCCCAAGCAATGATGAAAGTTGAACGTGTGTAGCAGCACACTAAAAGTGTGCAATCACATCTCACCTTATCCTCCCTCATCTTTTGCATGATTCATTTCAGTTTGGACGTCATATGAAGCACCAACGTTTGTCTGTATTATTAGCTGTGGAAGAATCTCTTTTTTTATTTTACATATATTGCCAACTACCACATGATTGTGCACTTTGGTTAAGGGAATCTCAATTTCATGACCGTTTATTGATCTTTGGGGGCCCTTCTTTTTTTTTTTACTCAGATAAATTGCTCCTGACCCAGAGACCTAGCCGTGCTGGCTCGGACTTTCATACTGGCGCTCTCTATCCATGTTAGCGTAAAACTCTGAGGGCTTACCTCTCGACCCCAGAGAATTGCCAAACTTCAGCTAAAGTAGGGAGTGATGCCCATGGGATTTGAATCTATATTGCCTGTCAAATGGTCTAAGCCCTATCCCACTGCGGCAAACCCCTTTTGGGACCTTCTTTGTGCTTCAGTTGCGGCTAACTTCTTTGTTGGGATGTCTGTGGACCGGGGGGGCAATGGGGCCTCGCCCCATTTGGACCGGGGATGAAGGGCATGAAATGGGGATGGAAGCAGGGATGAAGGTTAAAATATATCCCCTTGCAGGGATGGAGGCGAGGATGGACTTACGCTTTTTTCTGCCCCGCCCCATCCCCAATCCTTCAAGGGATGACTATAGACTAAGGGAAAACGGGGGGCCCTACCCACCTCGCCCCCGTTTGGACCGGGGATGGAGGACATGAAACGGGGATGGAGGAGGGGGTGGAGGTTAAAATTCATCCCCGTGCGGGGATGGAGGTTCGGATTTTGAAATGGGGCGGGGGTGGAGACCTTGTCCCCCGCCCCCACCCAGGTCCACTGCCAGCCCTACTTCTTTGTACCATAAGTTGAATATGAAATGGATAAAAAAATAGTTTTAATTAATACTAAAAATTAAAACATGTCAGGTTAGACTCAATTCCGTCTTAAATCTGGCCGCATATTTTTATGCCTTCCATCACCTACACATTGGGCAAAGCAGGTTATATGTTCCCCCCCCCCCCCCCCCGAACAGAGAAGTTAGCTACATCTCATGTTCGGGGGTTCCAAAGAGCACCATGTATGTAACCATGTGCGTCTCGTATCCCCATGTTCATAGCATTAATTAGCGTTGAAGTTTGATGCGATTGCAAAAACTTAAGTACCCTTTCCTCCATTGATGCAAAAAAAATGACGATTCTTCAAAAGAAGTGGTTGTAAAGACTTAAGTGCCCCAAAGATGATTATTTAAGACCCAGTCTTTGCACTGCAGGATTATCCGAGAAAGAAATCTCCCTTGGAGGAGGCCATGAACATCAACTCTCTCACTCTCTCTCTCCCTTCTCTTTCTGCTTCTGTGCACATCCAGCAGAAGATCCTACATTGCTCCATCAAGCACCGACTGACCTGCACATTGACTGTTGTGGAGCCTGATTCAGAGGTTTTACCCTTACAGAAGGAGGGTTTGGGGGCTCCTCTCAGCGTGGGTAGCATCATTCAACTAAATGAGTTGTAGATCCTGATTCAAAGTTTTTACCCTTACAGGAGAGGGGTAAAACCTCATCTCACTCTCTCTCCCTTCTCTCTCTACTTCTGTGCACATCCAACAAACGATCCAACATTTCTCCATCAAACATCGACTGACCTGCACACTGACTGTATCATCGTTCAACTTGATGAGTTGTGGAGCCTGATTTAGAGTTTTTGCCCTTACAGGAGGGGGGTTTGGGGGCTCCTCCTAGCGTGGGTAGCATCATTCAACTTTAAAAGTTGTGGAGTCTGATTCAAAGTTTTTACCCATTCATATTTTAAGGCATTAGATCTCATGTTTGAACATTCACGCATGTGCAATTTGCTTTCATCATGTTCAGTTGCTTTCTGGATTATACTTTGAATTCTAGTACATTTTAGATCTATTGATTTGTATGTAACCAGAGCTTATTTTAATCTGAATTTATTTACTGCAACTTCATGCATATGTCTTCATGCTCTCCACCAAAAATCAGATCATTCTGAGTTTGTTTGACCCACTTTAAAAATCGAGACTCAGAACCTGTTATTTTTGCACCGTGAGGATTTTAGCAGAATCAGGACCAACTTGCGGGAGTGATTTCTCCGTAACCAGAGATGATTTTTCTGATTCGTAAAAAGGGTTGTTTTATAAATTGAATCTAGTTTGTTCATACCAAATTTCAGCGATTTTCATAGTGTTTTCATACCAGTTTTGGGTCGAAAACCATAACCCTGTCACCCTGTATCATTTTAATGGCTTAGATTTTGATCCATTTTGTTTGAATTTTATTTTCCTAATGGGAGATTATTTGTCAATTCTGTAAAATGGGTTCTTTTTGTTTATATGTCTCGTTCATCCCTATAAATTTTCAGATTTTTTCATGGTCAATTACTTTTTTATTTTGATTAAATACCAGAGCCTTGTATCCAGATTTTATAAATGTTCTGATTTTGGCCCTCATATCATGACTGTTGTAGCACTTCTTCAACAAATCGCTATTTGATTGGCAATATTCTTCAGCAAATCGTTGTTATGATTTTTTTGGGTCTCTAATGAGTCCCTACTATGATTTGTAGTATTTTTGGGTCTCCAACGAGCCTCACAATGATTTATAGTGTTGTCCGATCTTTTAACTATGATTTATAGTGTTTTGGGGTCTCCAACGAGCCCCACAACGATTTGTAGTATTTTTCAGTCTTTTAACTATGATTTATAGCATTTTCGAGTCTCTAACGAGACCCACAGCGATTTATAGTGTTGCTGGACCTCGCTATAGCGATTTGTAGTGTTTCTCGCTAAACACTACAGCGATTTGTGATATAAATCGTTATTCGAATCACGACCAACTTGTCAGAGCCATATCTCCCTAACCAGATATCGGATTTCAAATCCGTAAAAAATGGTGTCTTTGTTATGGAGTCTAGTTTCTTCCTGTAAATTTGCAGCGATTTAAATTGTCATTTAATACCCCATTTGAATATAAAACCAGACCCCTATCAGTCTGCCTTATTTGAGTGACATAGGTTTTTAGTTCATTTTGTAAGAGTCATATCTCCCCAACGAAAGATCATTTTCCAAATCCGTAAAAAGGTTTTTCTTCCTCTATGTGTCTATTTTATATCTGGAAAGTTTTATAACTTTCTATGCTCATTTGATATTTCAAACTTGTTAAAAATTGAGACATATCTTCAACAAGTTATAATTAACTTCCATCCACTCAGTTAAAAGGAAATAATAACATGTCTCGGTTTTTAACAGGTTTGAAATATCAAATCAGCATAGAAAGTTATAAAACTTTTCAGATATAAACTAGACACATAGAGGAAGAAAACCCTTTTGACAGATTTGGAAAATGATCTTCCGTTGGGGAGATATGACTCTTACAAAATGAACTAAAAATCTATGTCACTCAAATAAGGCAAACTGATAGGGGTCTGGTTTTAGATCCAAATGAGGTATCAAATGACCATATAAATCACTTCAAATTTACAGGAATAAACTAGACTTCATAACTAAGACACCACTTTTTACGGATTTGAAATCCGATCTCTGGTTAGGGAGATATGCCCTGACAAGTTGGTCGTGATTCGAATAACGATTTGTATCACAAATCGCTGTAGTGTTTAGCGAGAAACACTACAAATCGCTATAGCGAGGTCCAACAACACTATAAATCGTTGTGGGTCTCGTTAGAGACCCAAAAACACTATAAATCATAGTTAAAAGACCAAAAAATACTACAAATCATTGTGGGGCTAGTTGGAGACCCGAAAGCACTATAAATCGTAGTTAAAAGACCGAACAACACTATAAATCATTGTGGGGCTCGTTGGAGACCCAAAAATACTACAAATCATAGTAGGGACTCATTAGAGACCCAAAAAAATCATAACAACGATTTGCTGAATAAAATTTCCAATCAAATAGCGATTTGTTGAAGAAGTGCTACAACAGTCATGATATGGGGGCCAAAATCAGAACATTTATAAAATCTAGATACAAGGTTCTGGTATTTAATCAAAATCAAATAGTAATTGACCATGAAAAATTCTAAAAATTTACAGGGAAGAACTAGACACATAAACAAAGAGAACCCGTTTTACAGAATTGAAAAATGATCTACTATTAGGGAAATAAACTTCAATCAAAATGGATCAAAATGTGAGTTGTTAAAATGAGACAGGGTGACAGGGTTATGGTTTTCGACCCAAATCTGGTATTAAAATACCATAGAAATTGCTGACGTTTGGTATGAACAAACTAGATTTAATTTAAAAAACAACCCTTTTTACGGATCGGAAAGATCATCTCTGGTTAGGGAGAAATCACTCCCGCAAGTTGGTCCTGATTCTGCTAAAATCCTGACGGTGCAAAATAACAAGTTCTGAATCTCGATTTTTAAAGTGAGTCAAATAAACTCAGAATGATCTGATTTTTGGTGGAGAGCATGGAGACATATGCATGAAGACATATGCATGAAGTTGCAGTAAAAAATTCAGATTAAAATGAGCTCTGGTTACATACAAATCGATAGATCTAAAATGCACCACAATTCAAAGTATAATCTAGAAAGCAACTGAACATGATGAAAGCAAACTGCACATGCGTGAATGTTCAAACATGACATCTAATGCCTTAAAAACATGAATGGGCAAAAACTTTGAATCAGACTCCACAACTCTTCAAGTTGAATGATGCTACCCACGCTGGGAGGAGCCCCCAAACCCTCCTCCTGTAAGGGCAAAAACTCTAAATCAGGCTCCACAACTCATCAAGTTGAACGATGCTACAGTCAGTGTGCAGGTCAGTCGGTGTTTGATGGAGAAATGTTGGATCGTTTGTTGGAAGTGCACAGAAGTAGAGAGAGAAGGGAGAGAGAGTGAGATGGTTGATGTTCATGGCCTTCTCCAGAGGGAACTCTTTGCCTCCCTTGATTTCTTCTCTAAAGAGAGAGAGGGTTTTACAGTGTTTTATGAAGAAGGAAGAAGAAGAAGATGACGATGAAAAGTTCAAACAAACATTTTTGATGGCTCAGGTTTGTTTCGTCGGATGACCATTGGATTGCCGACTCACCATCGTTTCGCCTGATCACCATCGGCGAAACGATTAAGGTTCGTTTCGCTGGGTAGACTTTGAAGAGTCAACATCATCCTTGACTTTCTGGATGGAGGACATGTTTGTCCTTTTTTAAACTATTTGTTTTTTCTTTTTTGAATGAAGGGCATTTTTGTCATTTTCTCAAGCCATCGCTTTATGAGAAGAATAGCAAGAAAGGGTACTTAAGTCTTTGCAACCACACCAACTCCAATGCTAAGTGATGTCAACATACACGGGAATACGAGCCCCATGTGCTTGTATACGTGGTGCTCATTCAGACCCCTGAACACAGACGTGGGCTTCAGTGAATCATCGGGGGCGAACATACACCACCCTCTCAGTTCCATGTGTTGGAAAAAATAAGACTAAGAAAAGAGCAAAGCAGGTTATATGTTCCCCCCCCGAACAGGGGAGTTAGCTACATCTCATGTTCGGGGGTTCCAAAGAGCACCATGTATGTAACCATGTGCGTCTCGTATCCCCATGTTTATAGCATTAATTAGCGTTGAAGTTTGATGCGATTGCAAAAACTTAAGTACCCTTTCCTCCATTGATGCAAAAAAAATGACGATTCTTGAAAAGAAGTGGTTGTAAAGACTTAAGTGCCCCAAAGATGATTATTTAAGACCCAATCTTTGCACTGCAGGATTATCCGAGAAAGAAATCTCCCTTGGAGGAGGCCATGAACATCAACTCTCTCACTCTCTCTCTCCCTTCTCTTTCTGCTTCTGTGCACATCCAGCAGAAGATCCTACATTGCTCCATCAAGCACCGACTGACCTGCACATTGACTGTTGTGGAGCCTGATTCATAGGTTTTACCCTTACAGAAGAAGGGTTTGGGGGCTCCTCTCAGCGTGGGTAGCATCATTCAACTAAATGAGTTGTAGATCCTGATTCAAAGTTTTTACCCTTACAGGAGAGGGGTAAAACCTCATCTCACTCTCTCTCCCTTCTCTCTCTACTTCTGTGCACATCCAACAAACGATCCAACATTTCTCCATCAAACACCGACTGGCCTGCACACTGACTGTAGCATCGTTCAACTTGATGAGTTGTGGAGCCTGATTTAGAGTTTTTGCCCTTACAGGAGGGGGGTTTGGGGGCTCCTCCTAGCGTGGGTAGCATCATTCAACTTGAAGAGTTGTGGAGTCTGATTCAAAGTTTTTACCCATTCATATTTTAAGGCATTAGATCTCATGTTTGAACATTCACGCATGTGCAATTTGCTTTCATCATATTCAGTTGCTTTCTGGATTATACTTTGAATTCTAGTATATTTTAGATCTATTGATTTGTATGTAACCAGTGCTTATTTTAATCTGAATTTATTTACTGCAACTTCATGCATATGTCTTCATGCTCTCCACCAAAAATCAGATCATTCTGAGTTTGTTTGACCCACTTTAAAAATCGAGACTCAGAACCTGTTATTTTTGCACCGTGAGGATTTTAGCAGAATCAGGACCAACTTGCGGGAGTGATTTCTCCGTAACCAGAGATGATTTTTCTGATTCGTAAAAAGGGTTGTTTTATAAATTGAATCTAGTTTGTTCATACCAAATTTCAGCGATTTTCATGGTGTTTTCATACCGGTTTTGAGTCAAAAACCATAACCCTGTCACCCTGTGTCATTTTAACGACTCAGATTTTGATCCATTTTGTTTGAATTTTATTTCTCTAATGGGAGATCATTCTTCAATTTTGTAAAATGGGTTCTCTTTGGTTATGTGTGTAGTTCATCCCTGTAAATTTTCAGAATTTTTCATGGTAAATTACTATTTTATTTTGATTAAATACCAAAACCTTGTATCCAGATTTTATAAATGTTCTGATTTTGGCCCCCATATCATGACTGTTGTAGCACTTCTTCAACAAATCACAATTTGATTGACAATATTCTTCATCAAATCGTTGTTATGATTTTTTTGAGTCTCTAATGAGTCCCTACTATGATTTGTAGTATTTTTGGGTCTCCAACGATCCTCACAAAGATTTATAGTGTTGTCTGGTCTTTTAACTATGATTTATAGTGTTTTGGGGTCTCCAACGAGCCCCACAGCGATTTGTAGTGTTTTTCGGTCTTTTAACTATGATTTATAGTATTTTCGGGTCTCTAACGAGACCCACAGCGATTTGTAGTGTTTCTCGCTAAACACTACAGCGATTTGTGATACAAATCGTTATTCGAATCACGACCAACTTGTCAGGGCCATATCTCCCGAACCAGAGATTGGATTTCAAATCCGTAAAAAGTGGTGTCTTAGTTATGGAGTCTAGTTTATTTCTGTAAATTTGCAGTGATTTATATGGTCATTTGATACCCCATTTGGATCTAAAACCAGACCCCTATCAGTCTGCCTTATTTGAGTGACATAGGTTTTTAATTCATTTTGTAAGAGTCATATCTCCCCAACGAAAGATCATTTTCCAAATATGTCAAAAGGGTTTTCTTCCTCTATGTGTATAGTTTATATCTGAAAAGTTTTATAACTTTCTATGCTCATTTGATATTTCAAACCTGTTAAAAACTGAGACATGTTATTATTTCCTTTTAACTGAGTGGATGAAAGTTAATTATAACTTGTTGGAGACATGTCTCAGTTTTTAATAGGTTTGAAATATCAAATGAGCATAGAAAGTTATAAAACTTTTCAGATATAAACTAGACATAAACAGGAAGAAAACCCTTTTTACGGATTTGGAAAATGATCTTTCGTTGGGGAGATATGACTCTTACAAAATGAAATAAAAACCTATGTCACTCAACTAAGGCAGACTGATAGTGGTCTGGTTTTAGATCCAAATGGGGTATCAAATGAACATAGAAATCACTGAAAATTTACAGGAATAAACTAGACTTCATAATGAAGACACCATTTTTTACGGATTTGAAATCCGATCTTTGGTTAGGGAGATATGACCCTGACAAGTTGGTCCTGATTCGGATAACGATTTGTATCACAAATCGCTGTAGTGTTTAGCGAGAAACACTACAAATCGCTATAGCGAGGTTCAGCAACACTATAAATCGTTGTGGGTCTCGTTAGAGACCCGAAAACACTATAAATCATAGTTAAAAGACCGAAAAATACTACAAATCGTTGTGGGGCTCGTTGGAGACCCAAAAACACTATAAATCATAGTTAAAAGACCGGACAACACTATAAATCGTTGTGAGGCTCGTTGGAGACCCAAAAATACTACAAATCATAGTAGAGACTCATTAGAGACCCAAAAAAATCGTAACTATGATTTTATGAAGAATATTGCCAATCAAATAACGATTTGTTGAAGAAGTGCTACAACAGTCATGATATGGGGGCCAAAATCAGAACATTTATAAAATCTGGATACAAGGTTCTGGTATTTAATCAAAATAAAATAATAATTTACCATGAAAAATTCTAAAAATTTACAGGGATAAACTACACACATAAACGAAAAGAACCCATTTTACAAAATTGAAAAATGATCTCCCATTAGGGAAATAAAAGTCAAACAAAATTGATCAAAATCTGAGCCGTTAAAATGACACATGGTGATAGGGTTTTGGTTTTTGACTCAAAACAGGTATGAAAACACTTTGGAAATCGCTGAAATTTGATATGAACAAACTAGATTCAATTTATAAAACAACCCTTTTTACGGATTGGAAAGATCATCTCTGGTTAGGGAGAAATCACTCTCGCAAGTTGGTCTTGATTCTGCTAAAATCCTGACGATGCAAAATAAAAGGTTCTGAATCTCGATTTTTAAAGTGAGTCAAATAAACTCATAATGATCTGATTTTTGGTGGAAAGCATGAAGACATATGCATGAAGTTGCAGTAAAAAATTCAGATTAAAATAAGCTCTGGTTACATACAAATCGATAAATCTGAAATGCATCAGAATTCAAAGTATAATCTAGAAAGCAACTGAACATGATGAAAGCAAACTGCACATGCGTGAATGTTCAAACATGAGATCTAAATGCCTTAAAACATGAATGGGTAAAAACTTTGAATCAGACTCCACAACTCTTCAAGTTGAATAATGCTACCCACGCTGGGAGGAGCCCCCTAACCCCCCTCCTGTAAGGGCAAAAACTCTAAATCAGGCTCCACATCTCATCAAGTTGAACGATGCTACAGTCAGTGTGCAGGTCAGTCAGTGTTTGATAGAGAAATGTAGGATCATTTGTTGGATGTGCACAAAAGTAGAGAGAGAAGGGAGAGAGAGTGAGATGGTTGATGTTCATGGCCTTCTACAGGGGGAACTCTTTGCCTCCCTTGATTTATTCTCTAGAGAGAGAGAGGGTTTTACAGTGTTTTACGGAGAAGAAAGAAGAAGAAGATGACGATGAAAAGTTCAAACAGACATTTTTGATGGCTCAGGTTTGTTTCGTCGGATGACCATTGGATTGCCGGCTCACCATCGGATCGTCGGCTCACCATCGTTTCGCCGGATCACTATCGACGAAACGATTAAGGTTCGTTTCGTTGGGTAGACTTTGAAGAGTCAACATCATCCTTGACTTTCTAGATGGAGGACATGTTTGTCCTTTTTTAAACTATTTGTTTTTTCTTTTTTTAATGAAGGGCATTTTTGTCATTTTCTCAAACTATCGCTTTATGAGAAGAATAGCAAGAAAAGATACTTAAGTCTTTGCAACCACACCAACTCCAATGCTAAGTGATGTCAACATACACGGGAATACGAGCCCCATGTGCTTGAATACGTGATGCTCATTCAGACCCCCGAACACAGACGTGGGATTCAGTGAATCATCGGGGGCGAACATACACCACCCTCTCCACATTGGGTGGCCTGCGGCTGGAAAAACCCTCAATGTCCAACCTACACACAGTAGTGCGAACTTATGACACTTTTTGCAAATTTGATCCTGCAAATATTCTCAGCTGACAGGAATTGGCTGGTGGATCTTGCAAATATTGTCAACTGATGTTGGGTTGCTTGAATATACAAAAGTTATTGGTCATGGCCCTAATATGCTTACGTGTCATAAGAAGATAATTCAAGAGCTAATTCATAAAAAACATGCATGTAAATGATACCCTTATGATCTTTATTCCACGTTTGCAGATGACATTCAAAAGTCAACCCAACCAGATTAGTGGAGCCCTTGTGGGCACAACATCATTTGTTTACCCAATTAAACTTGCTATGTATGGTCCTAGTATCTACTATATATATATATATATACCTGAATATCTGAACCACACCAAACTTTGACCTTTTGGCAACTTTTGGGTTTCAAACTTATGACGTCCCGTCAACTTTGGTGTCATTAAAAAGTGGCCCTCACCTGATAATGATCCCTTGTGGGCTTGCTTTTGTAAATCTTAGTATTGAAACACCCTCGAAAAAAAATCTTTATACTAAATTAAATTTTATTGGGGAAAGTTATACATGTGGGCATATATATCTCAAAAATAAAAAATAAAAAAATGCAACAAAAACATATAAAAATACTAAAAAAGAAAAACAGAGAGAATGCAATATCTTCAGAATACAGCCAATGTTTATGACTGTGGGAAAGACCCGTTCGTCCGTGGCCTAACTTAGGTCCAGACTTGACCTGGACCCACCACAGTCAGAACGTACGTGGCCGGTACAAGATCCAATTATTATATGGACGGCTCCTGGTCCCACTGGACCTAAAGTTTGGCGGTGTAAGGTGGTGGAGTTCGACACCCATTTGTTGTGGGGCCCACGTTGAGGCAGATCCGAGAGACGGGTGATGCACGTGCACGCGGTTGGTGGGATACCTGTGGGCCCCACATGACTCTCCCTTACCAAACCCGCGGTCAGCCGGAAACGCGAGGTAAATTATTCTTTTGCCCTCTATAGTTTCTTAAATGACAAGAATAAACTCTTATTTTCTACAAAATGTCCGTGGTGTCCTGGTCACAATAAGCTCAAGGGTTCAACCCGAGGTTGCCGTAAGGCTCTCTTAAGGAATTTAAAAGTGGATTCCATAATGGTCATGGATTTAGCAAAAAATTTGGGTCGCTTGAGAATCTGCTGCATTTTGCCCTCCACTTCTCCTTTAATTCTCACTTTTAATTTTTCTCTTTTTCATTTTACCCTTCCATCTTCTTTTTCTTTCTTAAATGCTCTTTTGGGCTTTGGGTTATTTGGGTTTTAATCCAAACCCAAATTGTACTTGACTCGTTCTCGGTTAAATGGGTTTTCTAGAGTCTCGATCGATTTGAATCCAATACAGATCGATCATCAGGAGTTTGTACCACTTCATCTTCGGTTCAGACTAGATATCGTGCCTGATTCATTCCAACCAGCATCTAACAAAAAATTAACGAGTTTGGGTCGCTGCCATATTCAAACTTACGTAATCTTACTTAAAAAATCTGAATTTATATATATATAAATTCTTGAATATTACACCTTAACAGTTTCTAAGGATGATGTTTGTTGATTTATGTTTATGTCATATTGTTGTATTATATAATAATTTTGTAGGAGAACTGTGGTTCTCATCCACCCTTTCCTTAACTCTCTTTCTCTCTCACGAGTTCTATCTCTTCTCTTTCATCTCTCATTTGCTTTCCCAATTTCACGAGCCACCACCCTCCCTTCTCTCAATTTCTCTTTGTTGGCCATCACCATCGGATCGGTCTGGTTGCACGAGGTCGACGCCAGAACACCACCTCTGATCACTACCACTACCCCACCTCCTCTCGCCTTTGTCCCGTCTCTCCCTTCCTCTCTTTGGTATTGTTGTCAAGAGGAAGAGGAAGAGAAAGAGAAGGAAGAGAAGAGGAAGAAGGAAAGAAAAGAAAAAAGGAGCCAAAGAAGAAAAGAAAAAAAAATGAAGAAAAAGAAAGAGAGGAAGAAGAAGGAAAGAAAAGAAGAGGAATGAGAGGAAGAAGGAAAGAAAAGAAAAGAAAAAAAGAGAGAAGAAAAGAGAAAAAACAGAAAAACGAAGAAGAAAAAAATGAAGAGTGCCTTAGTAAATAGTTTTGTTTTTTTATATAAAGAGTTCTTATCCTTGGTTGTCTCATTCACGAGCTTAGTTCTAATAAGTTAATATATATGCTTGCATTTATTCTCAAGCGAGCCCCTTAATGCTTAGTTTGGTTGGAGCATTGCCATCAATAAAGCCTGAAATCATTCATTTAAAAAATATTTTAAAAAATTAAGAATGACATTGTTTGACAAAATTTAAGACCTTAATCAGATGTCGTCATACTCGGGTCATGTTTGTAACGTTCCAAACCAAACAAAACTCCATATACCATTTGGATATCATGGACATGACTCGATTAGCTAATTAGACCAACCTTCGTTGTTGAAACATTAATGTTGTCAGGTTTGGAATAAGACTCGATCATTTGGCAGGTTGGTCGGGCTTGGTTTTGGCTCAGGTCCAATATGTTAAGCCATCGTGTTGGGTTGGGCTGACCTCATAGGACCATTTAGTGACTTGGGGGTTCCTGTGCCTGAGCCAGGTTGACTGGCTAAAGCATGTTATGGTTTTTATAAGCAATGTTAGGTCCCAAATTTGGGCTTGGTCATGGGTGGACTTTGGATCACCTTGGAACCAGTCGGTTAGAAACTTTAACCAAGTGTGAGTTTAATGACAAAAAAAACCTAAAATCAATGTTGTCAGTGTGTATCAGTCGTGTATCATTTGGCCAATTGTACAGGTGAATGGTCTATACCGATACTCAAGTGAATACCCCAAAAAATAATTAAAAAATATTATGTGTCAATCAAAACATTACACATGTTAAAGCCATTAAAATAACATTAAAATAATAAAAAAAACGTGAAATTTTTTGGATAGAAGTCCATTAAAATCAGAATCATTCATCAAATGGATCTGATGCAAATTGAGTAGTGTGGGATTTACTTAGATCTGAGTTAAAAATGAGGACATAAATATGTCCAAAACTGTAATGCCTTAAAAAATTTAACCTTAATTATAGTTCAAATATTGAAATTTCGAGACCATTTTTTTTTGATAAGTATAAGTAAATCAGATCTTATAATGCGTAAACGATTTTTAAAAACGGTTAAGACTTTGGACCCGGTTACACTAAAGATAACAATCAAATCAAAATGTACGGGATATACACATTTTAAACCACGTATAATATAAGACTGAAATATGAAAAGTTTTAATTTTATTTCAAATCAGAGTATGAAAACAATACTTCAGTCTTTACATGATCGAGTACTTAAAACGAAAAGATCATGAATACCAAGATCGCAAGGTAAGAGTGGACCCTCGAGGATGCAGCTCGACCAGCCCTTCGCTCCAACTACTCATCATACTTTACTTGCATTACCTATTGTTGAGAAACTCGGTTTTGATGTCACATAATATGATACACTGTCTCATTTGATTTTATATGATATGATAATATGTTCTCTTGAAATAATGTTATATTATGACTAAATATGTTTTGCCTTAAATCTAACGAGTATTTGATGCAAGGATATCTCACCCAAAAAGGATGGAGACTTGCTGTTCAAGTACAACTATGGTGCAATCATACTCCTTGAAGAAAAAGCTTGATGAGCCATGCTTTCCTAAAGTTCAAATGAAGAGATCGGCTACCTCAAGATGAAGATTTTTTTCTTCTTTAGAGTCATATGTAACAGAACCTTCAGGAACTTGCATATTGCATATTACATACTCATTCATAAACACTATATCATAAAAGTATACGATAGTTTCAAAAAGCTCCTTTTTTGAAAACCAATAAGTGTACCTTCTTACAATCTTTTATAAAAAAGATATTTTGTCATATAATAATTGTACCTTCTTACAACCTTTTATGAAAAAGACATTTTGTCATTGTACCTTACACTATATACAAGACAAAATGAAAAAAAGGAATGTGGGAAAAAGACAAAAACATAACATCGACTACATGGAGAAAACAAATAAAATATGTTTTTGAAAAGACTCTAGTTTCCCTCTTTAAAGAAATATTTTTTAAGAAGAAGACCAAAAACATAAAATCGACTACATAAGAAAAACAAATAAAATATGTTTTTGAAAAGACTTTAGTTATCTTCTTTAATGAAATGTTTATTAATACAAGAAGAAGACAAAAACATAAATCGGCTACACATAAGAAAAACAAATATTATATGTTTTTAAAAGGACTCTAGTTACCTTTCTTCATAACCATAGAATGTCGACTTACTTGAAGTCATCATTCTACAAAGCATTAAATGCCTTCTGTAACAAATCCTTACTAAATATTCTTCCCAAAGAATGTCGACCTTCTTTTGGTCCTCATTCTCTCTGGAGACTTTGAAATACACAACATAAAGAAAACACTTGACATGACTATGTACAAATAAATATCTCAAAGCACTCATAGTACTTACACTCATTTAAAGTAAATAAGTACTAATGTACCTCAAATCATTAATTAGAATAAAGACAAAACTACAACCCAACGTTCAATGTACCATTGTAAGAAATAGACTTTTTACATAAAATATGTATTACCTAAAAATAATACAACGACTAGTGTACCCTCTATTTCACCTTTATGGAAAAAGGCATTCTCGAACTTCTCTAAAAAATATTTTTGAAATGACCTAACATTTCACATTTCAAAAAGTTACAATTCCAAAATATAACGACTACTTTTTATAAGCTATATAAACACACACAAACAAACTATTCAAACAGGGAAAATAAAATAGACGTGTGAGCTTACAAAGAGAAAAATTTCTATTCGTGATTAGAAAAGAGAGCCTTGAAAAAGAAAGAGAAAAAGAAAAAGAAAAAGAAAGAAAAGAGAAAAAGTCAAGTCCAGCTCTTTGACAAAGAGTATCCTCTGAGTGACAAACAGAACATTCTTAGAATCCTTCATTCGTGCATTCATATCATTCTGAAGGTTCTATAGGAAGTATTGTAACTCTGTTGTTCACTGTATTCCTTCTTTGTTTAAAGAAGTAGACCTTTGTGAAAGAGGGTGTTGCCCTTCTCTGTTGAGAGAAGAAAACCTCTTGGGAAGAGGGTGTGCCCCTTCTCTGTTGAGAGAAGAAGACCTCTTGGGAAGAGGGTGTTGTACTATTTATCCGGTGACTCGGATGTTATAGTGGAAATCTCAAGTGGTTTGCTTGGGGACTGGATGTAGGTCTGGATATTGACCGAACCAGTAGAACTTCTGTGTTTTATGTGTTGTGCCTTATTGCTTAATTATTTTATTTTATCGATCATTATCATATTTCACTATTCACCCCCCCTCTAGTGAAATTTCATTTGGTATCAGAGCAGGTTTGCTGGTTTCGACGTAACAAGTCTTCCAGCACAAATGACATCTACCTCTTATGCTCGTGATATTGAAGGTCAACACGCATCTCGTCCTCCTTTCTTCAATGGCTCCAACTATGGATATTGGAAGTGCAGAATGACTATCTTTCTCAAATCCATAGACTTTGCTGTATGGAAAATTGTTGAGCATCCATACACATCTCCATCCGCAGACTATAACTTATGGTCTGATGAAGAAAAGAAAATGGCAAACCTAAATGCAAAGGCTATGAATGCCTTATATTGTGCCATTGATCAGAATGAATTCAACAGAATATCTATATGTGAATCTGCATATGACATTTGGCATTCTTTGGAGGTTATTCATGAAGGAACCAACAAAGTTAAAGAAGCCAAAATATCATCTCTTGTTAGAAAATATGAGTTGTTCAAAATGAACAAAGATGAACCCATCACAGAGATGTTTACCAGATTCACCAACATCACCAATGATCTGAAATCTCTAGGTGTAACATATTCCCAGACTGAAAAGGTGAAGAAAATCTTGAGATCTCTCACAACTGATTGGGAGAAAAAGACTACTGCTATTGAAGAAGCTCAAGATTTATCTAAACTTACATTGGACGACTTAATAGGCAATCTTATGGCCTATGAAGTCCACATGAAAGAAAGAAGGGAAGAAGAGCAACCAGTAAAGAAAACTCTAGCTTTCCCAGCCCTATCTGAGAATGAAGACTCAGATAAAGAATCAGAAATTGCGCTACTTACCAGAAAATTCTAGCGCTTTATGAGAAGGAACTGGCTTCCAAACAGGCACAAGAAAAGAAAAGATCTTAAAGAAGATCCCATGTGCTTTCAGTGTAATAAGCCAGGCCACTTAAAACGTGATTGTCCCCTTCTCAAAAGAAAGTCCAAAACTGAGGAACCAAAGAAGAGGTTCTTCAAGAAAAAGGCTCTGTATGCTCAATGGGATGATTCAGAACCATCCACTAGTGAAGAGTCAAGTGATGATGAAGCCGAAACTACAAATATGTGCTTCATGGCAAACGAAAGTTCGGTAAGTGAAATCTCTGATTTTTCCTTTGAAGAACTTCTAGATGCTTTTCAAGAACTATTTAAAGAATCTAGAAAATTGAGTTTCAAAAATAAAGTTTTAAAATCTGAAAATTTAAAGCTTTCTCAAGAGAATGAAAAACTCAGCAGTGAAAATTCCGAGTTGAAAAAGAAAAATCTTATGCTTACATCTGAAATTTCTTCTACTAACTCCAAAACTAAAAATATGCAAGTAGAAATTTCAGAGCTAAAAAGTAAAACTGAGAACCTCATGAAAACGGTTTTCAAGTTTACTAAAGGTAAAGAGAACTTGGATAAACTCTTATCCTCTCAGAAGGTCTCTTTTTACAAGAATGGTATTGGCTATTCTCATTTCAAAAAACCTTCTTGTATAAATCAAAAGACCACGTTTGTGAAAAGTTCATCTGAACCAAATAAGAAATATTATAAGGATAATCTTTTTAACTCCTCTAAAGAGATAGACAAACCCAAATCCAAATGGATATTGGTTCCAAATTCTAACAAAAAATGACTCGATTGGGTACCAAAAAGGAGATTTACTTAATGTTTTGCAGGCTCCAAAGAAGAAGAACAGATGGATACTAGATAGTGGATGTTCAAAGCACATGACAGGACATCCAGACCTTTTGCTATTCTTCATCATAAAGAAGGAGGAACCGTCACCTTTGGAGATAACAACAAAGGTTTGATAATTGGTATTGGAAATATTGGTAACATAGACAAACCTCTTATCAAAGACGTTCTCCTTGTTAAAGGCTTAAAACATAACCTTCTAAGTATCAGTCAAATGTGTGACACAGGTTATAATGTTAGCTTTAATCATGATGCATGCCTCATAGCTGACACCAATGAAAACATCATCTTAAAAGGTATAAGAAAGAATAATATATATGAACTATACCTAGAAAACATCACAGAACATTGCCTCATAGCTAATAATGACACTCAACATCTATGGCACATGAGAATGGGCCATGTCAATTCTAAATACATGTCTAAACTAGCTAAAGATAAGTTAGTACGTGGGTTACCCAACATATCTTTTAAAAAGGATTATTTTTGTGATGCATGTCAATTAGGAAAATTGTCAAAATCTTCTTTCAAATCAAAAAATGTCATTTCAAGTAAAAGACCTTTAGAGCTTCTCCACCTGGACCTCTTTGGTCCTTCTAGGGTAGCTAGCCTTAATCAAAATAGATATGCTTTTGTCATTGTAGATGATTACTCAAGATTTACTTGGGTAATATTTTTGAAAAACAAAAGTGACACATTTTGTCAGTTTGAAATCTTATGTAAAAAATTACAAAACGAAAAATCGTGTTCTATTGTTAAAATCCGTAGTGACCATGGAGGAGAATTTGAAAATGAACTCTTCGAAAATTTTTGTAACTTGCATGGTATTTCTCATAACTTTGCCTTTCCTAGAGCTGCACCTCAAAATGGTGTAGTAGAAATAAAGAATAGAACCCTTCAGGAATCTGCCAGAACTATGCTCCAACACAATAATCTTGCAATTTTTTTTTGGGCAGAAGCTGTTAATACTGCATGCTACATAACAAATAGAGTTCTCATTAGACCCTTATTAAATAAAACTCCCTATGAACTATTCTATGACAGAACTCCAAGAATAGACTATTTCAAAGTCTTTGGATGTAAATGCTTTATCCTAAACACAAAAGATAACCTGGATAAGTTTGATGCTAAATCTGTTGAAGGCATATTCTTAGGATATTCAAGTCATAGTAAAGCATACAAAGTTTTCAATAAGAGTCATAATACTATTGAAGAATCTATGCATGTTAGTTTTTGTGAATCTATTGATCAATCTGTTCATATACAAACTAATGATGATGATGTTGAAAGTACAGATTTATTTTTAGATAACACAGCTAAGTCTAATGAAGATGATCACCAAAGAACCTTTGTCGATATCAAAGATCATCCTCAAAAGCAGATTTTGGGAGAACTAACAAAGGGGGTTCAAACTAGAGCTCAGCTAGAACGGATTGCAAACATGACATTCATTTCTCAACTTGAACTAAAGAAGATTGATGAAGCCATCATTGATGAGTTCTGGATGCTAGCCATGACTGAAGAACTGAATCAATTCCAAAGAAATGACGTTTGGGATCTTGTACCTAGACCAAAGGATCATCCAATCGTTGGGACAAGATGGATCTTCAGAAACAAGCTAGACGAAACAGGTAATGTTATAAGAAACAAGGCTAGACTAGTAGCTCAAGGATACAACCAGGAGGAAGGTATTGACTTTGATGAAACATTTGCTCCTGTTGCTAGACTTGAATCTATTAGAATGCTCTTAGCATATGCAAGCTATATGGATTTCAAATTATTTCAAATGGATGTTAAAAGTGCTTTCTTAAATGGTTTTATAAATGAAGAAGTCTATGTAAAACAACCTCCAGGATTTGAAAATGAACAATACCCAGATCATGTTTTTAAACTCAAACGTGCTTTATATGGTTTAAAACAAGCACCTCGTGCTTGGTACGAAAGACTTAAAACCTTTTTATTAAAAACTGGTTTTTCTGTTGGCAAAGCAGATTCTACACTATTTGTCAAAGTAGTGAATAATCATACCCTAATTGTTCAAATTTATGTCGACGACATCATCTTTGGATCTTCTAACAGCACTCTCTGTGAAGATTTTTCTAAGTCCATGCAGAATGAATTTGAAATGAGTATGATGGGAGAACTCACCTACTTTCTTGGACTGCATATTAAGCAAACCAAGGATGGAGTTTTCATCAATCAATCTAAGTATGCTCGTGAACTTCTGAAGAGGTTCAACATGAACTCAACTGCTTCAAAATCTACTTCTATGAGCACTACTACTGTGTTGGACAAAGATGAAGATGGTAAGTCTGTTGATACAAAGGTATACCGAGGTATGATAGGATCACTTCTTTATTTAACTGCTAGCCGTCCAGATATAATGTTTAGTGTTTGCTTGTGTGCTAGATTTCAGTCAAATTCAAAAGAATCACATCTTAAAGCTGTAAAAAGAATAATGAGATATTTAAAAGACACAGTTGATTTTGGATTATTCTATTCAAAATCCTCTACATTTGATCTAATCTCATACAACGATGCTGACTTTGCTGGAAGTAAATCTGACAGAAAAAGCACAAGTGGAACATGTCACATGCTAGGGCACTCACTAGTATCATGGTTCAGTAAGAAACAAAACTGTGTATCATTATCAACTACTGAAGCCAAATACATTGCTGCTAGCCTAGCTTGTACTCAAGTCATCTGGATGAAACAAACTTTAAAAGATTTTGATTTAAATTTTGAAAATACAACTATTTTCTGTGATAATACGAGTGCTATAAACCTATCTAAGAATCCTTTTTTACACTCACGAACTAAGCACATTCAAATAAGACACCACTTCTTAAGAGAACAAGTCTTAAACAACATAATTAGATTAGAATTCATACCCACTAATCAACAGTTAGCAGACATATTCACTAAACCATTAAAACATGAAGACTTCACACGAATTAGAAGAGAACTAGGAATATGCAAACTAAGTGACTTATAAATTAATCACACTTATTATAATACTTCTTGTTTAAATCTTATTTTAAATTGCTTTCCTTCTTATCGATTTTAGTTAGTCAAACTAAGTTTCCATATTCACGTATTCTTATAAGACTCATTCTTTATGTCATTTAACTTGTCATCTTTCAAGTACACATCCATTATAACTCCTTGTCCTATCTCCTTTCTCTCATATCCATAAAAACTAATTATATTAAAAGCCATCATAACAATGTTCACATCACTCAACTCCTTTATTATTTTTGTCCTTTTATAAAAACTTTTCTTACGATAAATGGTCCTACTTAGTTTATGAGAACTCATACTCTTCATTAGTTAAAATCGAATGACTATTTAGTTCCTTTAAAAGATCTAGTTGCTATATTCTCACGTAAATTATTTTTTTTACTATATCATCTGTTATATCATAGCCCTACAAACTATCTATTATCATCTCTTTCGTATACAAATTAAGCCTCCATTCTTGTCAACTCTTGTTTAAAACTTAACCTTGTCGAGTTTCTTTAAGAATATAAATAATTCATATCAATCATAACTTCATGTCTTTCATCAATCTTTTTTATTACTTCTTTATCCTTCACAAAAATCCATATATGTCATCTCACTTCTCTCTATGACAACTCACATTTATTACTCTTCATTCATAAATATTTCTTTGTCTCCTCATTTCATCTCTCGAATACATTTTTGAATCCGACTCCTACATGTCTATTCTTATTTCAATTCTTATATATTTTTAACTCTTTCTCCTTCTTGTCTCATCATTTCTCTTACCACTAGTCAAAGTCAAAATGTGTCCTTCTCATATCCACGTATACTCATAAAAATTACAAATATTAATCATGAAACATTTTTTTTAAAAGGCACTCTTTTCTTTAAAATGTCATATCTTTCAAAGTACACATCACATGATCACCCTATGACGTTTCTTTCCATCCGTGACCTTGCCTCTCTCTTATTGTATATCCCTCTAAAATCGAGAACCTTTAAAGTCTTGTCTCCAAGCAAACCTTTATTCTAACTTTACTTTATGTCATATCTAAATCAAGTAAATATTGTCCTTTATCATCTTTCTCTCATCTCTAGATATCCACATCATCTTTTTATCTCCATTCAGGAATTTAGAATCCCTCCACATAGAGTAACAAGTTGTTTGTTTTATTAGGCCATTATTTTCAAGATCAATCATTTTTTTTTTCAACATGACACCCCATACTCTATTAATGGTCTCCCTCACTAGTCGATAAACTCATCCATAGTAAAATCTATATATTTCAATAACTATGTCCTCCTCAATCTAATATAATACACTATCCTCAAACATTGATTTGATTTGTCATTCACAAGTCTCTTAACTTACTTCTCACGGATTTCCTTATTTAGCTAAAATCTAAAAATCACTCTCTTCCAATGTCATTCATTTCATATCAACAATTATTTTCTCCCTTCTATTTAATAAATTGGTTCATCTCTTACCATTCCATTCAAACTTTTCTATCCTTATACAAACTTTCTCTCGGTTCTAGCTCCTTTCTCTCCTAGTGATTTATTTTCAAGCCATTCGATAATGGCTTCCTCCTCTACCAATGTGACCACCTCCGCCGATCTAAGGTATCCTGATTTGTTTCACACCTACAACTCACTCTGCTCTCGCCCCATTCATGAAGGAAAATTGATCAACTTTGACGACTTCATGTTCTTCGACTTAGACACCTATCTCCCCGAACTCAAACCTCTCATAGGATCTTCATCCCCAGCCGCCTATTATCCCGAACTAGTCCGACTATTTTATACCAACTTCTCTTATGATCATGAACAAACCTCAATCACCAGCAAAGTCCGAGGACAGCTGATGATTTTCGATGCTTCCGACCTAGGTAGAATTCTAAATCTACCTTCCACCGGTACCGACCTTAACGCCATAGTACCAATCGACCGATCGGTACTTCGAAAAATACTTCTTTGCACCAACTGCTACCAAATTCCGTGTCACATGAGGAATCTCCAACCTCAAGCTCAGCTACTTGCTCAGATTCTTCTCCACAACATCTATCCCAAGCATCCCCGCCAGGGATTAGTTCCTCGAAAAATCTCTCTTCTTATCTACGCAATCCTTTCTTCTCTTCCGATAAATTGGTCATCCATTATTTCCGACCTCTTTATTCGTTATCAGAAATTTGAGCCTCTTCTTTTTGGGTGTTTTATAACTCCCATTCTCAAATACTTCCAAGTACCACTTCACAACGAAGTCATCCTCCGTCCCTCTCACGTCCTCGATGGTACCACCTTCAATCTAAGGTCCCTGCACATGCCCGGCTCTGATGAAGCAGATCCAATGTCCTCCTTCAATTACTTTTCTGCTATGATGGATATCGAGCAAACTCAGGATCGAATCCTTCGTAATCAAGCCCTGTTGCAGCAGACTCGCAAGCGGAATCGTGCCAATCGGACACCTTCACCTTCTCCACCTTCAAGATAGACTCATTTTTTATTATATTTAGTCTATAATAACTTTTAAATACTTTCGGTCTGTAATAATTTTTTTTCTTACTCTGATCCCTCCTTTTTGTCCATGACAAAGGGGGAGAAAACCTGTCTCCATTATTGGAGAAATATTCTCTCTTTAAACATTATTTCACTTTTTTATCATATTATTATTTCTATGCATAATGTCTTTTTGACAGGGGGAGCATATTTTGTCATCATAAAAAAGGGGGAGAATGTTGAGAAACTCGGTTATGATGTCACATAATATGATACACTGTCTCATTTGATTTTATATGATATGATAATATGTTCTATTGAAATAATGTTATATTATGACTGAATATGTTTTGCCTTAAATCTAACGAGTATTTGATGCAAGGATATCTCACCCAATAAGGATGGAGACTTCCTGTTCAAGTACAACTATGGTGCAATTATACTCCTTGAAGAAAAAGCTTGATGAGCCATGCTTTCCTAAAGTTCAAATGAAGAGATCGGCTACCTCAAGATGAAGATTTTTTTCTTCTTTAGAGTCATATGTAACAGAACCTTCAGGAACTTGCATATTGCATATTACATACTCATTCATAAACACTATATCATAAAAGTATACGATAGTTTCAAAAAGCTCCTTTTTTGAAAACCAATAAGTGTACCTTCTTACAACCTTTTATAAAAAAAATATTTTGTCATATAATAATTGTACCTTCTTACAACCTTTTATGAAAAAGACATTTTGTCATTGTACCTTACACTATATACAAGACAACATGAAAAAAAGGAATGTGGGAAAAAGACAAAAACATAACATCGACTACATGGAGAAAACAAATAAAATATGTTTTTGAAAAGACTCTAGTTTCCCTCTTTAAAGAAATATTTTTTAAGAAGAAGACCAAAAACATAAAATCGACTACATAAGAAAAACAAATAAAATATGTTTTTGAAAAGACTTTAGTTATCTTCTTTAATGAAATGTTTCTTAATACAAGAAGAAGACAAAAACATAAATCGGCTACACATAAGAAAAACAAATATTATATGTTTTTAAAAAGACTCTAGTTACCTTTCTTCATAACGATAGAATGTCGACTTACTTGAAGTCATCATTCTACAAAAGCATTAAATGCCTTCTGTAACAAATCCTTACTAAATATTCTTCCCAAAGAATGTCGACCTTCTTTTGGTCCTCATTCTCTCTGGAGACTTTGAAATACACAACATAAAGAAAACACTTGACATGACTATGTACAAATAAATATCTCAAAGCACTCATAGTACTTACACTCATTTAAAGTAAAGAAGTAATAATGTACCTCAAATCATTAATTAGAATAAAGACAAAACTACAACCCAACGTTCAATGTACCATTATAAGAAATAGACTTTTTACATAAAATATGTATTACCTAAAAATAATACAACGACTAGTGTACCCTCTATTTCACCTTTATGGAAAAAGGCATTCTCGAACTTCTCTAAAAAATATTTTTGAAATGACCTAACATTTTACATTTCAAAAAGTTACAATTCCAAAATATAACGACTACTTTTTATAAGCTATATAAACACACACAAACAAACTATTCAAACAGGGAAAATAAAATAGACGTGTGAGCTTACAAAGAGAAAAATTTCTATTCGTGATTAGAAAAGAGAGCCTTGAAAAAGAAAGAGAAAAAGAAAAAGAAAGAAAAGAGAAAAAGTCAAGTCCAGCTCTTTGACAAAGAGTATCCTCTGAGTGACAAACAGAACATTCTTAGAATCCTTCATTCGTGCATTCATATCATTCTGAAGGTTCTATAGGAAGTATTGTAACTCTGTTGTTCACTGTATTCCTTCTTTGTTTAAAGAAGTAGACCTCTGTGAAAGAGGGTGTTGCCCTTCTCTGTTGAGAGAAGAAGACCTCTTGGGAAGAGGGTGTGCCCCTTCTCTGTTGAGAGAAGAAGACCTCTTGGGAAGAGGGTGTTGTACTATTTATTCGGTGACTCGGATGTTATAGTGGAAATCTCAAGTGGTTTGCTTGGGGACTGGATGTAGGTCTGGATATTGACCGAACCAGTATAACTTCTGTGTTTTATGTGTTGTGCCTTATTGCTTAATTATTTTATTTTATCGATCATTATCATATTTCACTATTCACCCCCCCCTCTAGTGGAATTTCACCTATCCCCCATAAAACGAGGTCAGACTCGCTAAAGTCTGGTAAAGCAACCCAAACTCAAACTTAAAGAAAACATATCAAGTATTTAAAGGTAAAGATATATTATTCGTCCATCGTCAAGTGATAGACAAGGAAACAACGTCCTATGAGTCATTCATTTCAAGCAATTGAACATAAAGCATTCAAAAGCATTTCATCATGTAATATTCTATTCAACCTTAACTCATGTAATAAAGCATAATCTATATGCATTTAAGTCATACAAGTCATCACATAAATAAATAAATAAATATATATATATATATATATATAATATATATATATATATACATATGCATCTAAGACATTCAAATCATTACATCATTTTCATATGCATTCATAATTCTTATAAAGAATAAGTTAAATCACATTTGATCATTCCAACGTGAAACGCACGCACATACCTTATAAGTAATTTAGTTAGATATTCATGATACACATCAATCATGATACATAGGTGTAATATATTTACTTAGACAATCATAATGCAATCATTTCCAATGAAACTATGTAGGCGTGATGTATCATTCACCTAATAAGTCAAAACTAGTTATTTGTAGGTGTGATGTGTCATTCACCTATACGCTAATATAAGCGTCACAATCATAACCTCATATCAAGATCTAAAATCAATAAGGATATGATTATCATATCTGAGTTCAATATATAATCATAATATAATATAAAAGTCAAATCTATAGATTCATAATTGGCCATCTCAATCAACTCAGAAGATCATCATAATTTATCATAACATTTCATTTATTCATAATAAAGATTTACAAAATTCACGCCGGATCATTTGGTCTAAGACATGTACAACCTCACAAGGAGTTACCGCCCTAGACGGATGGTTTGTCTGGTCTTGGACAATGCACTTACGCACAGGAATATACCATCTTTGAGAGCTACTCCCTCTTGGACAATGCACTTCCTCACAAAGACTTACCGTGCTAGCCGACTCACCTGATCTGGTCATGCACGCCCTCATAGAGAATCCTTTGGGAACAATTTCTCAACGGGTACCATATCCAGTAAAAACTATTGTGATACATGCATCAATACAATTAACCACTCTCAGGGTCGATAGCCATCAACACGGGCATAAGCATGTATACAATCAAAGCATCACATCATACATCACTTTATATGGTATTAAAATTATAAAATCACATATTTAACCAATAAGGCTTTATGAACCAAAGTTCACTATTGAACTTAAGCATTTATCGCATGCATTCATAATTTCATTTCACATGGCATTTAAAGCATATCATACATGAGCATATTATCCTACGCATTATATCATCGCCACAAAGAACATTGCACTTCGTAAATTGAACTTCGAATCATGCGTAAACAAAACATGAGTTCTATGTATGCATACGTGAACATCCATATTTCATAATACGAAGCAACTAAACCTCAACATACATAACTCCTGCGTAGTTCGTGATTTGCACACACGATAAAAGTCATATGCATTTTTCACCACATGAATCAATATATCACCTTAGATATAATTGTGTAAGAGTTGGTCAAAATCTCATTGATCATCCTACCGTACATCATACACATATATTTCTCAAGCAAATAAGACATACAAGTTTAAAATAATTTATAACATTCGCATGCATTCTTCTGTACAATAACAAATGAGTCCATCATATGACAAGACAATATATATAACATTCACAGTATGCATCGAACATGACTTATACATATCCATAGTAGTTATATGTGCACCATGTATCAAATTCATACAAACACACAAAACAACATAGTATGTGCAAACCAAAGTATGATGACATACATTGCGTACATATTATACATTCATAAGTACACATGCATTCAAACTCACACACAAGTGTACCTGCAGCTAGCACACTCCATATTCCGCTAACTATAATCATGACAAGCATGATCTCCGAACTACAATCACAAGAGTCCTAGATATCCACAACTAAGTGAAGTGTATGAGCATAACTTGTATTTATAATTCATTTAGATATTCAGTGCAACATCATGCTTACACAATTAGTGCCTTAACATGCTCTCTATAAGTTTAGTTAAGGTATCTTACCTTAATAACGTGAATAACAATGAATTGAAACTTAAAAGATTGAAGAGTTTTGATGTTCGTAAAGACCGCTACCCAAGCAATACAGCGAACCCTTCGTGTGCGATCGCAAATGTCAAAAACTCAAAAAATGTCAATTATAACAAGATTAGCTAAAAATAGCAAATTACCCTATAAATCATTACCAAGAGCCAAATAACACACAAATACACTCCAATAATTTAGAAACTTCACCAAAAATATATTTAAATATAATATATATATATATATATATATATATATATATATATATAAAGTGATTTATAGCCCAAAATAGTTTTATAAATGCAAATTATACCCTGATTGGCTTGAATGAACAAATGAATACGTAATAAATAAATAAATGAAATTCAAAAGCAAAAAACACATTTCTAATTTGGAGATTAAAAAAATGAGTTCTTTATTTATTAATAGTCCTTAAAAATTATGGGTTTTACATCCTAACCCCCTTAAAAAAAAATCATCCTCGAAATTTATACAATCATTTAAACAGTGGGAGTATTCATTAGGTCATTGACCCTTTTTACCCAAACCACCTGACGAAGAAAAAATCACAAAATAATTATGAGTCTTAGGCATATTTTGAAGTTCACATCAACAATATTTCAAACATCACAAATCATATAGGTCTTTCACATTTAATATTGACACCTGCATCTACAGGATTTAAAAATGAATACCTTACTTGCGACGGTCATCTTACTCGCATCTCAAGGCCACTATTACCAAACTGCTCTTATACCATTTGTAACGCCTCAAAAATTTTAACCTTAATTATAGTTCAAATATTAAAATTTCGAGACCAAATTTTTTTATAAGTATAAGTAAATCAGATCTTATAATGCGGAAATGATTTTTGAAAACGGTTAAGACTTTGGACCCGGTTACACTAAAGATAATAATCAAATCAAAATGTATGGGATATACACATTTCAAACCACGTACAATATAAGACTGAAATATGAAGAGTTTTAATTTTATTTCAAATCAGAGTATGAAAACAATACTTCGGTCTTTACATGATCGAGTACTTAAAACAGAAAGATCATGAATACCAAGATCGCAAGGTAAGAGTGGACCTTCGAGGATGCAGCTCGACCAACCCTTCGCTCCAACTACTCATCATACTTTACCTGCATTACCTGTTCCCCATAAAACGGGGTCAAACTCGCTAAAGTCTGGTAAAACAACCCAAACTCAAACTTAAAGAAAACATATCAAACATTTAAAAGTAAAGATATATTATTCATCCATCGTCAAGTGATAGACAAGGGAACAACGTCCTATGAGTCATTCATTTCAAGTATTCGAACATAAAGAATTCAAAAGCATTTCATCACTTAGAATTCTATTCAACCTTGACTCACGTAATAAAGCATAATCTATATGCATTCAAATCATCGCATATATATATATATATATAAGACATTCAGATCATTGCATCATTTTCATATGCATTCATAATTCTTATAAACAATAAGTTAAATCACATTTGACAATTCTAACGTGAAACACACGCACATACCTTATAAGTAATTTAGTGAAATATTCACGATACACATCAATCATAATACATAGGTGTGATATATTTACTCAGACAATCATAACACAATCATTTGCAATGAAACTATATAGGCGTGATGTATCATTCACCTAATAAGTCAAAACTAGTCATTTGTAGGCGTGATATGTCATTCACCTATATGCTAATATAAGCGTCACAATCATAACCTCATATCAAGATCTAAAATCAATAAGGATATGGTTATTATATCTGAGTTTAATATATAATCATGCTATAATATAAAAGTCAAATCTATATATTCATAACTGGCCATCGCAATCAACTCAGAAGATCATCATAATTTATCATAACATTTCATTTATTCATAATAAAGATTTACAAAATCCACGCCGGATCACCTGGTCTAGGAAATGTACAACCTCACAAGGAGTTACCGCCCTAGACGGATGGTTTGTCTGGTCTTGGACAATGCACTTACTCACAGGAATATACCATCTTTGATGGCTACCCCCTCTTGAACAATGCACTTCCTCACAAAGACTTACCGCTCTAGCCGACTTACCTGATCTGGTCATGCACACCCTCATAGATAATCCTTTGGGAATAATTTCTCAACGGGTACCATATCCAGTAAAAACTATTGTGATACATGCATCAATACAATTAACCACTCTCAGGGTCGATAGCCATCAACACGGGCATAAGCATGTATACAATCAAAGCATCACATCATACATCACTTTATATGGCATTAAAATTATAAAATCACATATTTAACCAATAAGGCTTTATGAACCAAAGTTCACTATTGAACTTAAGCATTTATCGCATGCATTCATAATTTCATTTCACATGACATTTAAAGCATATCATACATGAGCATATTATCCTACGCATCATATCATCGCCACAAAGAACATTGTACTTCGTAAATTGAACTTCGAAGCATGCGTAAACAAAACATGAGTTCTATGTATGCATACGTGAACATCCATATTTCATAATACGAAGTAACTAAACCTCAACATACATAACTTCTGCGTAGTTCGAGATTTGCACACATGATAAAAGTCATATGCATTTTTCACCACATGAATCGATATATCACCTTAGATATAATTGTGTAAGGGTTTGTCAAAATCTCATTGATCATCCTATCGTACATCATACGCATATATTTCTCAAACAAACAAGACATACAAGTTTAAAATAATTTATAACATTCGCATGCATTCTTCTGTACAAGAATAAATGAGTCTATCATATGACAAGACAATATATATAACATTCACAGTATGCATCGAACACGACTTATACATATTCATAGTAGTTATATGTGCACCATGTATCAAATTCATACAAACACACAAAGCAACATAGTATGCGCAAACCAAAGTATGATGACACACATTGCGTATATATTATACATTCAAAAGTACACATGCATTCAAACTCACACACAGGTGTACCTACAGCTAGCACACTCCATATTCCGCTAACTATAATCATGACATGCATGATCTTCGAACTACAATCACAAGAGTCCTAGATATCCACAACTAAGTGAAGTGTGTGAGCATAACTTGTATTTACAATTCATTTAGATATTCAGTGCAACATCATGCTTACAAAATTAGTGCCTCAACAAGCTCACTATAAGTTTAGTTAAGGTATCTTACCTTAATAACGTGAATAACAATGAATCAAAACTTAAAAGATCGATGAGTTTTGATGTTCGTAAAGACCGCTACCCAAGCAATACAGTGAACCCTTCGTGTGCGATCGCAAATGTCAAAAACTCAAAAAATGTCAATTATAACAAGATTAGCTAAAAATAGCAAATTACCCTATAAATCATTACCAAGAGCCAAATAACACACAAATACATTCCAATAATTTAGAAACTTCATCAAAAATATATTTAAATATAATATATATATAAAGTAATTTATAGCCTAAAATAGTTCTATAAATGGAAATTATACCTTGATTGACTTGAATGAACAAATGAATACATAATAAATAAATAAATGAAATTCAAAAGCTAGAAACACATTTCTAATTTGGAGATAAAAAAATGAGTTCTTCATTTATTAATAGTCCTTAAAAATTATGGGTTTTACAAAAACTTAGTCTAATCCAACTCATTTTACATATTTTATGAAAAACCCAATATACTTGACCTAGTTTTTATAAATCCAGTATCAGTAAGGGTTGTATCACATATGGATCCATAACTCTATCATGTGATTAGATTAATATTCACATGCAAAATTAGATCCACTTACTAAAAATTGGAGTCATCACAGGATCAACCTAGATCAGCTCATTTATCAAATCGACCAGATTCAGATTGAGTAGTGTGATATTTATTCATATCTAAGTTAGAAACCAGGAGATAAATATATTCTGAACTCAACCTATTTCAACTCATTTTACGTATTCTATGAAAAAATGAATATACTTGACCTAGTTTTTTGCAAATCCAGTATCAGTTGATGATACAGTCCAAATTCTAGAGGACTCTATTCCAGATCCATTGCTCTGGTCAAGCAAAGCAAATCCCAATATTGAAGACCCTGACCCGCACTCATTGGCTCAAATGAATCTAAGTATAGAGTACTTAGATCTAAATCCATTATACCAAGGGATTAGGGTGGATTTAAATTATACTAGTGAGCCAAATATCGAAGACCCAATTCTTATTATGGAAGACCCAAATCCAAGTTTTATAGTCCAGGCAATCGGTGATGACCCATTTCTTACATATCAAGATCAAAGTTCCACCTTACAGTGGGACCCACCTCTAAGATGTCACATCAGCATTTGCAGTATCCTCAATCAAGAGAAGTATTTGATCTGGAGCATCATTTTGTACCGTATTTGGGACACGGATCCAGCTCAGTGTGTACGTGACAAAGCAAAAGGGAACCAAACTTGTTTGAATGAACCTGAATCCAAAAAACAATCAATGGCTATCCAGCTAGGTGGGCCCTATTAGGAAGGTCGACCTCTTCTCTTGAAGTGGCATGGATGAGTGTGCCAAGCCATTTGTGTGGGGAGTTGAGTGATTTAATAAAGCCCTAAGTATTATCGTAACCCTTGGAAGGTCTTACCTATTTTTAGAGTTGAGACTCCAAGGCGTTTCATAGGATTTTTTGTTTTGGCATTTATAATTCTTTTATTTGGTTAAGCTTTTATGTCTCTCTCATTGGTCTATATATAGGCTTGTTATCCCAACAAATGAATCATATATGAAATCATTGAATGAACTTGAAAGTCTCTGACTCTCTCTCTCTTAAAAATGTCTCTTTCTCTCTTTCTTTTCCTTGGCTCTTAGGTGAGGAACTCTAAGCCCCTAGGTCCTCATCTATTCTCAAGTAGGATCTCTCCTTTGAACCTAGACCTCTTGTAGGTTAACCCCAACTGGACTTGGTGCAAGCTTAAGTCTAGATCATACAACAATATCAAGCAAATCGGTAGAACCAGCCCGCATCAACCAAATTGACTTTCTTGATCCATATCCCAATTGTAGACCCTTAGAAAACCCTCTAGCCAACCCTCCTGGTAAGTTAGCTAAGCCCAAGCCTTAAGCTTGAACCAAGTATTAGACTCCCTAAACCCGTTAATAATACTAACTACAGGTTTAGCATTATGTTGTTGATAACTACAAAATATGACCTGACTTCACTCAAACATTTCTCCCAAACCTTACTTAGTTCAAGTCTAAAAATTTAACCATAGACTAATCTACTTGTCTTTAGACTACCCCCAAAAATCAATCCAAAATTTATTCTCAATAGGGAGAAATAAATCCAATACCAAAACTAATTTTTACCAAATCCCAATCCAAACCCAAACTCATTTTGTGAGTTCCCATATTTTTATCTCCCTGACATTAAAGACCTTGAACCTCAAATTTTAATCAAACCTTTCCTATCCTATCTCAAACCTTTTGCTGATTTTCATGTTTTTTTTATTGTTATTCTAAGAGAAATAAATTAATCTCTCAAAACCTGTCAGAATCCAAATAGAATCCTATCTCTAGAAAATCCTAAAACTTTCAAGATTTTTATCGCCCAAACGACAGCTCTCAAAATCTTGAAATTTTTACCCAAGTTTTCTAATGTGTGCCAAAGTTTTCCCTAAGTTTTAAGAATTTTATCTACTGTGAATCGAGAGAACCGAATTTTTACTAACCCAAACTGAACTTGAACCTATTTCAACCTACCTAACCTAACTCAAAACTAGGTTCAAACCCAGACCTACCCATGAGCTCAAGAACGTGTTAGGCGTAAGAAGGGAGGAAGAGAGAATTCAAAGGAGAAACATGGGTTGTCTCTACTTTTTGGAAAAGGCTTTGGTTTTGAATAGTCCCATATTGATTGTGCATGAGTTTGTTGTGGGCTTTATAAGCCACATGTAAACTCATACACTTGTTCTTGAGAACAAGAGAGTGGGATGACCACCACACACGCGCGCGCGCGCGCGCCCGCTTGCTGTGCCGTGTCGTGTCGTGCCGAGCCGGTTCGGGTTTGGGTTCGGGTAATTGGCCCCTTAGGGCCATATCCAATCAAGACAAAGTACCTTTTTACCCCAAAGTTTCTTTGGATATTTGGATTCTGTAACGGGTTATGGGAAAGGATAACGGGTCACGACTCCTCGTATTCTGTGCCCGTTATGGCTCTTTGGATTCCGTAACGGATCTCGATCTTTCGAAGTCCGTTAACGGATCACGTCTCCTCAGAATCCGTAACGGGTCCTTCCACGTTTCATAACCGTTCGTGGGTTATAAAAGCATGGTAAGGGCTAGGGTTACACACAGGCTGAGACAGACGCATTTCTGAAGCTCTGCGATTTCCCATCTCCCCTGTTGCTCTCTCTCTCTCTTTCCTGAGTTTTCCCGAAAGGGTTTTCTGCAACATTTGGTTCGTGGAGGTTGTTTTCGAAGGACGATCCGCCGGTGTGCACCGTTCGGTTTGTGGTGGCTATTGTATCCTGGGAGAAGGACGTCGAACTCTGATTTGCACTGTATGTGGGGGGCGAATCTTCTCTAAGGGGAGCACTTTCGTACGCCTTAGCCTGTTACATAATCTAAACATGTTTCTGTTGTTTTCTTTATGTTCTGTGCATATAGTTGTTCTTATGCTATCGTCTGGATTTTGGTTGTATGTGGAAACTGACATGCCTCCACCCTGTTATTGTTTCGATTGTTTGTTGATCATGCTATATACACTGTTATATTTCATGTTTTCTATCATGTATTATATCATGATGACGATTATGAAACTATGTGATCCGAAATATGATCCAACAGTCTTAGAGAAGATTCTAAGCATGTCTTCTTCTTCTGCGTTTGTACCAAAAGTAGACATGTCCGGTATGCCGGGAAAGTTTGTCGGTCAGAACTTCAAGCGTTGGCAGCAACACATGAAAATCTGGTTCACTACGATAGGGCTATTGTCGGTTCTGGAAATCGAATGCCCTTCGGTTTCTGATACTGACCCTGACCCTAACCCTGCTGCAGTCACTGCGGCAGTCCAGTGGAAAGAAAATTACAGTATATGTTGTGGCTGCATATTGTTGGCTCTGTCCAACACATTGTTCGATGTGTACCGTCCTTTGTTTACCACTGCTAAGGGTCTATGGGATCAACTTGACAAGAAGTACAATACTGAAGACCAAGGTCTTAAAAAGTACTCTATTGCCAAGTTTCTGAAATATCAAATGGTAGAAGGCAAGTCGGTCACTGAGCAGGCACACGAGTTTCTGTTGTTGCTCCATAGTTTGGCTGAGGCTGAAATGAAACTTCCTGATAAGTTTCAAGTTATGACCATCGTGGAGAAATTTCCTAAGTCTTGGGTAGACTTTGGTATGTCTCTCAAGCATCGTAGAGGGAAGATTTTCTTAGATGATCTTATGGTAGCCATTGCTATAGAAGAGGAGCATAGGAGCCAGAAACAGATCGTAATGCCAACTGAACTGCCTAAGGTGAACATGATGACCGGATCTTTTAAGGGCAAGGGACAAAAATCGAAATCTGCAATGAAAAACCAGTTTAAACCTAAGGCCAAAATCTAGAAAAAGGCAAAGAACAAACCGTGCTGGAACTGTGGGCAGGTTGGGCACTGGGCTAAGGAATGTCCTTCCAAGAAGGCCAAAGCTTATGGGACCACAGACAGAACGCCTCAAGTCAATATGGTGACTGAGGTCGTTGGGACTAGTACTGGGTATGTTTCTGTTAACCCACAAATCTATCACATTTATGAGCCAACTGAGTGTTTGGTTGACACTGGGGCTAATGTGCACGTTTGTGCTGATAAGTCTGTCTTTGTCTCATACCAGGCTGCTGCAGGCAGATCCGTGACTATGGGCAATTCAACAGCTGCAAAGGTGTTAGGGATTGGATGCGTGGATCTGAAGTTTCCTTCAGGACGAGTTCTATCTTTACACAGAGTGCACCATATGCCTGTAGTTAGAAGGAACATTCTAAGTAGTTCATGTCTTGTTAGAGAGGGTTATGAATTTAACTTTAAATGTAATAAAGTTGTTATTTTACATTCTGGAACTTTTATTGGCAAGGGGTATTTAAATGATGGTTTGTTTAAACTTCGTGTTGAGCATGTTTGTAGTGAGAAATTAGATAATGATGTTTCTTTTGATTCATTGTCTAATGTAGCATATAACATAGAATCATCTGACTTATGGCATAATAGATTAGGTCATGTGAATTTCAATTCTGTGAAACGCATGATGAACTTGAAAATGATTCCTGAGCATTCCATTGATAAAACTAAAAAATGTGAAATTTGTGTGCAAGCAAAACAATGTAGGAAACCATTCCATACGATTGTTAGAGATTCTGAAATATTGGATCTGGTGCATACAGATATCTGTGAGTTTAATGGAGTATTAACCAGAAATCATAAAAAGTATTTTATCACTTTTATAGATGATGGCACTAAATACTGTTATGTGTATCTGCTAAAATCAAAAAATGAAGCTTTTGATAAATTTCTTATTTTTAAGAATGAAGCAGAAACACAAACTGGTAGAAAACTTAAAAGATTGTGGTCTGATAGAGGGGGAGAATATACCTCTAATAAACTTGATAAATATTGCAAGTCTATTGGAATAATTCATGAATTTACTGCTCCATATTCTCCTCAATCTAATGGGATTGCAGAAAGAAAGAATAGAACCCTAACTGACATGATAAATACTCTACTTGGGAGTTTTGGATTACCTACCTATATGTGAGGGGATGCTCTGAATATGGCTTGCCATATTCTAAATAGAGTACCTCAGAAGTATAAAGATAGTAGCCCTTTTGAACTATGGAGAAATAGGAAAGCTAGCTTGAAATACCTTAAAGTGTAGGGGTGCCTTGCTAAGGTACTTGTCCCAGAGCACAATAGGAAGAAGCTGGGTCCTAAAACAGTAGATGCTGTCTTTTTGGGTTATGTAGAGAACAACTATGCCTACAAGTTCTTAGTAATTAAGTCTGAGATATCTGACATAGATGTTAACTCTATTGTTGAGCTTCAAGAAGCTACATTCTTTGAGGATGTATTTCCCATGAAAGTTAGTGTACCTCAGAATCTTTCTTCTTTAGATATACCTTCAACTTATGGTTCCATTCCCGAATATGTGAAAAAGATGACAGATGTAGGGGTAGAACCATCTTGTTCCCGTCCTAGACCCAGTGAGTCTGAGGAAGTGGTTGAACCTAGAAGGAGCAGGAGACCACGGATTACCAAGGATTTGGGAAGTGATTTTATCACTTACCTTATCGAGGATGATCCTCCCACTTTCCGAGATGCAATGGCTTTACCTGAAGCAATGCATTGGAAAGATGTCATAAAGAGTGAAATGGACTCCATTGTCTCTAATGGTACTTGGGAACTGGTTGACCTCCCTCGTGGTAGTTCCACAATTGGGTGCAAATGGATCTTTAAGAAGAAGTTGAAACCGGATGGATCCATTGACAAGTACAAGGCGAGACTGGTTGCCAAGGGGTTCAAACAAAAAGAGGGAATAAACTATTTTGATACCTATTCTCCGGTTATCCGGATGACCACTATTAGGGTGCTTATTGCACTAGCTTTCATTTATGATCTCTCAGTCCATCAAATGAACGTGGAGATCGCTTTCTTGCATGACAATCTTAAAGAAGAGATCTATATGGATCAACCTGAGGGTTATGTGGCTCCTGGTAATGAAGATAAAGTTTGTAGACTTGTTAAGTCATTATATGGACTAAAACAAGACCCTAAACAATGGCATAAGAAGTTTGATAATATTATTTTATCATTTGGCTTTGTTGTCAATGAATCTGATAAATGTGTTTATTGCAAAGTTAAAAGTGATGGTTGTATTATTTTATACTTGTATGTAGATGATATTTTATTGTTTGGTTCAAATATGAGAATTGTAAATGAGACAAAGTTGTTTCTTAGTAGTAAGTTTGATATGAAGGATATGGGTGTTGCAAATATGATCTTAGGCTTAAAGCTGACTCGTTCAGCTGAGGGAATAGCCATTTCTCAATCTCACTTTGTTGAGAAAGTTCTTGTGAAATTTGGCTATAACCAAGGGAGATCTGTAGCAACTCCATATGACCCTTCTATCCCTCTTCATAAGAATATGACTGGTGTTCCTATGTCTCAATTGAGGTATTCCCAGATTATTGGAAGTTTGATGTATCTTGCAAATTGCACAAGACCAGATATTTCGTTCTCCGTGACAAAATTAAGTAGATACACAAGTTGTCCAAATCGCACTCATTGGAAGGCATTGGACAGGGTACTTAGGTACCTGAAAGAAACCATTTCCTTAAGTTTGCATTACAAGAGATTCTCTGCAGTTCTTGAGGGATATAGTGATGCGAGCTGGATAGCCATGAACTCTGGTAGTTATGGCGTGACAGAGTATGTATTTACCTTGGGTGGCAGCGCAGTCGCCTGGAGATTAGTAAAGCAGACCATCTTGTCTCGGTCTACTTTTGAGGCTGAACTATGTGCTTTAGATATCACAGGATTGAAAGTTGAATGGTTAAAGGGACTTCTTGAGGAACTTCCTTTAATGTGCAAGCCAATTCCTGTGATATCTGTGAATTGTGACAATATGACCACTATTGCAAAGATTAAAAGCACAAAATATAACCAAAAGCAGAGGAGACACATCCAAGTCAGAATAAAATCTGTAAGGAAACTGGTGTCTCAGTTAGTGGTTGCTGTGGACTATGTTGGATCCAAAGAGAACACAACTGATCCATTAACGAAAGGACTAGATAAGTCTTTAGTCCTGAAATCCACAGAGGGGATGGGACTGAAACCCATCAGTAGTTCATCTGCAGTAGCAACCCAACCTATCTGAGTGGAGATCCCACAAAGTAGGTTCAATGTGGTAATAACAAGCTGTAGGGTGAACTGGATAGCACCTTATTAAATATGATACCTTGTATCTGTGTCTGTTCCCCTGTTTACTCTGGAAAGGTGTTGTAGCTGCAAGTTGAGGAAGAGTTAAAACTCTGAATGGGTTCAAAGCCTTATAGGCGAGATGTTAGCAATGCATCTTTGGAGAAGCCCACCTATGTGAGTGTGACTGTGTGGCCGCAGTTTAAGAAATTGGGTTATTCCTGAAGTCACTCATGAAACAGGATTCAGGCGCATGACCTTTGCGCCGCCCCTAAATATTACAACCAGAACCTTTATCATGTTGTTGCTGATAGACACTCCTACACCAAAGGTTCAAGTTTAAGACTTCAGTTCACTTCGTTCCTGTGGGGGTAAAGTTAGTCAACTAAGGTAGTGGTTCAAACCGGAAGGTACCATTGCTGAAAGCATGATATGTCCTGTTGCAGATTGTCTCAACTTGCACCTTGGTTTCCTCCCATTTCATTCTTTGAATTGTGGGGGAATGTTAGGCGTAAGAAGGGAGGAAGAGAGAATTCAAAGGAGAAACGTGGGTTGTCTCTACTTTTTGGAAAAGGCTTTGGTTTTGATTATGGCATATTCGTGATGAAGCATATTAAAGCAATATACAATGGAGAACAACCTTGTTTCCACGCTGTATGAGCTTCGTATCCGATGTTATTGGGTATTCATGTTATATATTGGTTTCACATTACCTGTTTTGTTGCAGGAACATATGCCGGTAATACGCGACGAAATATGCGGAAAATTGATTGAGTTTAAAACGAACGGCAGACCGAATAGTATAAAGTGAAACCTATCGATTGCTCTGTCTGTACAACCTAACGAGCCCCTCCATCACCGTTCTCGCCATCCTCCTCGACAGCAACCCAGTCGGTGCAGTCGCGCTGAGGGTGGCCAGCAGGAGCTCCGCCAAGTCCTCTTCCTCTCCCTAGCGAGATCTAAGCAGATTTGTCGTTCCGGTGACGGGTGTTCATCTTGTTCCATTGATGGGTGTTCTATGAAAAGTAAATTGTATTCAGAAATAGTTTTGTGTTGTATACGCATAACCAATGCTGGTAAAGTTGTTCTTAAGCATTGAAGAATACTGTACGGCGAAAGATATTTCTAAATATCGCATTACTCTATCTGTACAACCTAACGAGCCCCTCCATCACCGTTCATTAATATTTGAATATTTATAAGTTCATCAAGATAGTGCTAATATTTATTTAGACGCTATCATGAATATTCCTCTAATATGTTTTGTGGTCTTATGAATAAACATGGTAAAGACATGCAGTCTGAATGCATGTCATGCCTTATGTTTATGATCCAGTGTGGTTTAAGAAACTGTATCCTATGCTATGTTATTTGATTCTTATCGAGGAACTTATAAGAATGCCATATCCAATGTCCCTTGGGCCATGTCCATCAGGTATAGATTCTTTGCAGTTATATAGTCTGTAAACTAGAGATTGTATCCTATTGGACGAGATATCAAAGCAGTGCTGCCTGTGGATGATGAGCAATGAAGATATCCTTTGACCTTGCGGTGCTAATTCAATTTAAAAGGTGATGAGCCTTAGATCCTTAGGGTAACATTTTCTCTAAACTCCATTTCTGAAGTGGATGCAGAAATTATTGTTGTATTGCACTGTAATGTTTCCTTAGTGTCTGTTTGCTAGAGACTTCTGCTTATCACTCTTTTGGTCCGTCTTCATCTGATGGAGAGATAGCATGAACCCCTAAATGTCGTGATTTTCAAGTATGCTCAGGCCATTGTGACTTCTTTTTTATTTCCTTCCTGTTGCCTTCTTCTTCTACCATGCAAACTGAAGTCATGGAATATGTATACATTAACTTAAAATCTAGAAAAATCAAGAAAGTAAACAAAAAATTAGCAAAACAATAAAAACAAACTGGGGTTTCGTGTCAATCTAGATCTCATTGAGCTATTCCTAATATTCTTATTTATATAGTATCAAGTTATGAAATAATCATGAATTAACTGGAAAGTCTATAAATGCAAGAATGTGTTTCTTTTTACCACTATAAAAGCGAACTAGGGTTTCATATCAATCTAGTACTTAATGAAACTGACGTATATACTCGAAAACTGACGGAGGGTGATAGGACGTTTCATTAATATTTGAATGACACAACACACAGTTCCACTTTGCTTCGCGAATAAGGAACCGACATAATCGACAATTCCTGCATAAACGACTTATTCTTGAATCGAGTGCATAGGCGGCTTCGACGCAGTTGTTGTATCCGTCTATACCTTTTTCATAGGTCTGTAAGATCATAATTGAAGAAACCGTCGTTTAAAATTCAAACAATTTTCAAATGCTGCCACAGGTTTTCATGGTCGTAGCAGTGTAGTTTGACGTTAGACTACCAAGCGTATCGCTTTGTACTATTCGTAAAATACGAACGCGACATTAAAGCGATGTTTAAGCATACAACATTTCATAGCGATGTTGAATATTATCATTTCGAACATTAGAAGTCTTTGTTCATTGCACACATCGCAGTCTCACCCTACGACTATCAATCACGCGGGTTGAGCGCACATCTTTTATCAATTACAAGCCTTTTAGATCCTCGCCTCCGTCAGTTTCTCCTCCGAAATTAGAAAGGACGTCAACTTTTTGCAGAGTTCTTCGCGGAATCCGGGTATATCAACCTGCAAAAACAGATTGTAAACTAGAAGCAATAGACATGCCCTTAATTCCCAATAACAGAGGCCAAGGAATGGCATACAGCGTCGAAACAGGGTTCTGCACCATTGTATATCGCTTCAATGTACTTCATTACAAATACGCCGCAATCAACGCCATTATCTTGTAAAGGAGCATGGTATGTCGTGCGATAGATCCACTCGCTGACATCGACTCCCAAAATGGCTATGAGGAAACCGATCTGAGAATAATGCGACCGAAAGTAAATTCATGACCCCAGTACACTACACGATACTCATATAGATGGAATCTTACGAGATGGGAAATGTCTAGCCGTAAACCACTGTCAACTTCCAACGAATTGTAACACCATAGTTGTTTTTCGCGTAAATCCATCACGTATAAGACCCAATGCTTTTCAGACTGCCAGAGTGTAGGAATCAGTATCTGCAAATAGATCGAAAAAATGTTGTTACCACTGTCACGCTGTAATATTGCACTGTAGGTTTGTTTGCTTACCTTTTCACTTGTCATAAGGTCTCTGCAGTGATTACCGTTAACCCAATAAGGTTTGCCGTCTTGAAATCCACTGGAGTATGGCAAACGGCGTAATATAGTCTGCAAACCGAAAGAAACATTGCTAACACCAACGTTAACATACTAATCAATTGGACTAAATCAATAATGAAAAGCAACATAAAATACAACCGATATGCCATGAAATATGGGCTGACGACGCTCACAGTCTGGCTTGGTGCGTTGCTTTTAATATAATTTACGAAATCGGATATAGTCTGTTTGCAGCAAATATGGTGTTGTATTGATCATACGTACACATGGCTTACGTTTATAGACAACTACTACTAGTTTCATACTAACAAAATTACTGATCATGTTGCATTGTGCGAATTCACTGCGCATTCGGTTGATGTCCTCTAGGAGTGATTGACTAAGTTTTTGCCCAACTTCGTCGGTGGATGTTCGACTGAAATGAATGCGGACATTACAACGACCGATATTTAAATTACATTATATAGTACACAAAAACAAATCGCAAAAAATGCATGAAAGAGACGGATTTTGCTGAACATGTAGACTATGTGTAGACAATATACCCATGATTTGCCATTGTTGGTCGTGTAGCTGTCTTCGTCTGCCTCACCGACTATAATTTTCTATGTTCGAGGGCGGATCTCCAGGTTTATGAAGGAACCGTCGGTTTGGTTGTTGCTGGTTCACGAAGTAGAAGACAAACACACCTTCCAGTGCTTGTGCGACTATTTATGACCTAAAAGATGTACTGCTCAACCAACATGATCAATGAATATTGTACAACAACTCAAACATTTATGGGTATCCGTTGGAAAATACACATTGAGTAGCCTTTTATTTATAATATATGGATACAACTTTTCACAAGATAACAATAATGATTTCAAAAGGCAAGTGGAGGTGTCGAGAACGCGAAAGATTTGCTGGAGAAGAAGTTGACTGAAGGTGTATGGCGATTTGTAGTTATCGTTGAATAGCGATCTGTGGCATCGCAGCACAGTGATTGACAGTCCTACGCTGCGATGCCACACATCGTAGCACACTTGAAAAATCCTTCGCATCACGCTAAGATTGACAGTTCAACAATAATCAACAATGTTCTACGCTGCGATGCCACATATTGCTATTCAACGATAACCACAAATCGCCATACAGTGATGTCATCAATCGCCTTCCTGCAGAAGCAAAAACCTGCTATCTATCAATTTGAACAAATTCAACCACGAACCGCAAGTCGTCAATGACAAACGACTATAAACTCTCAAAAAATCCGACATTGTGGAGATCGGGTCATGCAAAGAGGCATGCCAACTAAGTTAATAGCCCACACGAGATTCCTGTGTCCCAAACCTATCTGTCGACTGCATCATAGCCTGTCATGAAAGAGAAAATATTAGACACTGAATTAAGTTTCACAAGAAATGCATACCTCCTCGCAACATCGATTACATACCAAAAGCCTTGTAAAACTGTAGCGATCGTTGCCGGAAATCTGGTCGGGAGGAATGTAGGTTTGAACGTTTGCCGGTACTTCTGCAGGGTATTGCTGCATGATGGACATTACACGAGTTAGCTATTTGACAAGCTTCACGCAATGGGAAGCAATATAATGTTTTATATACCTGTTCATTCGAAGGGCTTTGTTGTTTTTTATTACAGGTTGGTTGTTTCTTAGTCCTTTTCTTGCCAACCAATTCTAGTGCACCCTTTGCCCTCCGACGACCGCAATCAGAGGCAAGTTTTCTTTTGATACCCTTCGCTTCATGAATATGTCCATCATAATCAACAACGTTCACTACTGACTTGTTGAAGATAATGTTTACGCTTCGGCGCAACTTCTCGGGAGTGTCAAGCGAGACATGATTTTGACCTACGTTGTTCGATCCCATTATCTTCGGCTGGTATTCATTCGCTGCAAAAGACTTAATGTGAATTAACTCCACGTTTTCAAGTAACTCCGTTGCAGCTTTTCTCACACATGCATAGCCTTCTTCGCTTCTCGATGCCAAATCAACAACATGCATGAATGACCTACACAGTTGTTGGTAACGGGAGGCTATGTGTCACTTCTCGTCAACACCAGATTTACTCGCATTGTCCATAACGAGCATTTCAATCTTCGCGCGTCTCGTCCATCTTCGCATTACGTAAGACTCAGGTATTTCTTGTATCTTCTCTTGATTGAGTGCCTTTAATGCATGACAACATAGGATACCTTTGAATTCATACATTTTGCACGAACATTCTACCCTTCCGTTGTCGACATTGTACGTGACATGCGCTTCTTGCCTTTCCTGATGCTTTTCGCCCTGACAAAAAATATGGTATTTGTGCATATTCTCGGTTTGCACCAGTTCTTCTATTTTGCAATTCATGACATGCAACACCTCTTTCTTGATCCATTCAAATACAGTTAGTGTATACAGAGCTGCAGGTCGCATCAATATTTTCATGCCAAAAGTTAGAGGTCGTGTATTGAAGCATTTCACGTCTTGTTCAAGCTCATTCTGTCTTAGACCGTCTACAAATAATTCATATTGTTCCATGAAATGAAACATTGTTAAACATGAATACAGGGTTTTCTTCAGCGTGTCATGCATAGATTCGGCTCTTTGTGTGCTTATCATACCTACACAAAAGTATTGTCTTCCATATGCCAATGCCCACTTATCTTTTTCTGCATATAAATTTTGTAACCACAGACAGTCAGCAAGGTCGTATGTCTTAATCATTTTGTCCCAATCTGATTTAAAGGTGACCTCGTCTACGCTATGAAGTACACACCTTGTAAAATGTTTGTCAAACCCTGTATTCTGATTAAATATGTGTCCTATGTTCTTTGCTGCATTTTGAAAGATATGCCACAAAAACAGGCGATGATGTGCATCTGGCCACACATGAAGCACTGCAGCCGCAATTGCGTGATCACCATCTGTAAGTACAGTTTCAGGATGCTTCCCGTTCATTGCCTGTGTAAATACTCTGAACAACCACTCAAAGGTTTCCTTGGTCTGGTCATACACAAAAGCACCGCCTAATATACAACTCTGTGCGTGATGGTTCACTCCCACAAACTGCGCAAATGGCCATTGTTCAGTGTTAATCTTTACTGTAGTATCAAACACAAGCACATCATTGAAGCATTCATAATCTAATCTAGACCTTGAATTTGACCAAAACATATTCACGGCATATCCATCTGCGTCCACTTGCATTGCACTAAAGAAACCATGTTCATTGCTTGATTTATTCTGTAAGTAACGAACCAAACAACATATTTCTCCGTTCTTCATGTTATTTGTCATCTTCCTGCTCAAGTGGTTTCTAAGATCCAAAGGTGTGAATGACACATTTTCGCGACCACCATCAATGCGGGTAAACAAATTGTATGTCTTCCTTGGTGCAATGCCGGCGCTATCGGCTATTTCAGCCATTGCAGCATGAGCTACAGTTACTTTACGATGTGACCTTAGCATAGGAGTCATAAATGATGTAGATAAATCATGATTATGATCACTGATTAAAGTACGCACGACAAATTTCCCATTCGGATGTCTTCTCAAAACCAATCTCGCCTGACATCCACATCTTGATTCTGGCGTGCTCCTAGTTGGATTTCCCATTGATTTCTTCCAACCTTGCTTGGAACAGACATATGTCTTTTTAACCAAGAGACCCTGTGCATTTTTTGACCAAGAAAACCTTCTCACACTGAAGCTAACTTTTAAGGCATAATCATTGTAAAATTTATATGCATCTTCTTCGTTATTAAAATGCATTCCTTCTACAGGAACATAGTCAAGTACAATTCCATGTACATTCCCAGTTCCTACGGTTTTATTAAGTGTACTGACATCAAAATCAGGATCATTATTGAATTGCATTTCTTCTCCTGGAACATTGAAGTCAGGTGTACTTCCGTGTATATTCCCGGTGCATACACTTTTATTATGTGCGCTGTCATGGTAGTCTACCTCATCATTGAATTGCATTTCTTCCACTGGAACATTCAAGTCAATAGTGGGTCTAATGCCTGCACCCTTCTTTTCATGTGCATCGTCAGTGCAGATGTTCAATTCTTCAGTTGGGTCATAAGTATAGATATTCAATTCTCCAGATCTTTCTATTGATTGAGCTACATCGTCTTTATTACAACCTGATGATAAGCTCAATAATGTTTTAAGAAATATATCAATTTGTGTTTGCAGTAACATGACAAACAAGTCGATATTATCTCACAAAAACGAGAGTCTGTTACTAATACAGCGGTTTGAGATACAATGCATATGATGAGTGAATGTAGGATACCTGATGGGGTAGAGGCCCTTCCTAGCATCTGCAAACAAGCATTCCTGTCAACAGGTCCCAGCGTCTTACAAATATCGATAAGTTTCCAACCTTCGTAAGAACAAGATCTACCTGCAATAACAAAAAAAAGCCTTAATGACACACAAGACGACATGCCTTCTTCATCGATAGCATGATGCTGGGAAGCTACTCACGCCGCCTTGATGGAACTGGTTGGAATGTTTGTGCATCATTGCTTTCTTCCTTAATGCCTAACAACAACGACAAATAAAAGAAGACAGTGGAATGTTTTGTAAGCAATATATCAATTTCCGTTAGCAAGCGGCATAGGTTTACTACGATTTAATCAGGATGCATATAAGAACGGATACCACTAGGGTTACGCAAGTCAAAGCAACGATTTAATGAATGAAAGTATCAAAGCAAGTGCGGTTTGATGTTTGCTTATGCTGAGCATCGACGTGTCGCTTACCATGCCAATAAAATAAACATGTCGTACATGTGTGTTGACGATAACGCTCTCATAATATCCACGAGGCTCTAAAGCGAGTTCAATAGAAGTCGCTGAGAGAGCAACGATATGCATGCGAAAATCGCCCCGCCATGCGTGTCAAGATGTGTTTCTGCACCCAAACATTTTCAAAGTCTGTGTACAAATATCTTACAAATACATATTACAAAACATATAATATCTTACAAAACGATATGTATAGCGATTTGTCAGATATTGAAAATCGATACGGCAGTTCAGTATTTATAACTTATAACTCGACGATACAAAAACATACTATCTAAAAGGTCGATAAATATATCGCACAATAAATTACAAATCGATAAGGAAGAACTTGAACATAATAGCAAACAAATCGATATTAACTAACAAAAATGTATCTCACAAAAACGAGAGTCTGTTACTAATACAGCGGTTTGAGATACAATGCATATGATGAGTGACTGTAGGATACCTGATGGGGTAGAGGCCCTTCCTAGCATCTGCAAACAAGCGTTCTTGTCAACAGGTCCCAGCGTCTTACAAATATCGATAAGTTTCCAACCTTCGTAATAACAAGATCTACCTGCAATAACCAAACAATGCCTTAATGGCACACAAGACGACATGCCTTCTTCATCGATAGCATGATGAGATGAAAAGCTACTCACGGTGCCTTAATGGCACTGGTTGGAATGTTTGTGAATCATTGCTTTCTTCCATGATGCCTAACGACAGCAAAAATGAAGAGAAGACACTGGAATGTTTTGTAACACAAGGCAGACACGAGAAGGCGACAATGTGTTGTACAACAGGATAAAAAACAAGGCGGAAAGCTCGACTGGAGACGAAGGCAAAGTTTGCGTTGATAATGGGAGCACTGTTACAGCAGATGGCGCAGGCGAACGTTTCCACTTTAAATGGTTAACATCAAACTTTCTGGAAGGAGGACTTTTTTGTCCTTTTCCCCACTCGTCGTTTCACAACTTTTGAATGGAGGATATTTTTGTCATTTCCTCGAACCGTCATTTCAGGGCAAAAAAAGCAAGTAAGGGTGATTAAGTCTTTGCAACAGCACCAGAGTCCGATGCAAAGTTATGTCAACATACACGGGAATACGAGCCCCATGTGCATGAATACGTGACGCTCATTCGATCCCCCGAACACGGACGTGGGATTCAGTGAATCATCGGGGGCGAACATACACAACCCTCCCCTTTGGGGCTGACCCAAGCTTTAGAAGAAAAAAAAAAAAAACATGTCTGTGTCTGTTGCTGTCTAATTTGAAGACCTCTCTACCCACATAATTGAAAATACTACCCTATCCCTTGGACTTCTGTAACAGAATGACTTGACCCCATGCTATCGTAGACTTCATAAGTCGCACAAATCTCGGATTTTCTCGGGAAAATCTTGCAATAAAAATAAAAACAATTATGTTTATCTTGAGAAAATCTCGAGAAGATATTGGTGCACACGTTAAAGTGTGAAAATAAAAAGTGTGCTAGTATCACAAAAGTAAAACAATAACATCACATTCTTTTGAAAGTATCATGATTTATTGCCTTTTAAAAATATAGGAGATATAATCACGATATTTGAAATTATCTCCGACATTTTTTTGCTGCGACTAGAGGAACCAAGAAGCACGTGGGCGTTCTGTAAGCCTAAGTAAGACCATTTGAGATAGTGAAAGGATAGAGAATGGGACCAATGTTGTCAGTATCGGGTGCGCATCGGCAGAAAATCGATACCCTTCACCTATGAATCGGCTATTTTTTAATAAATATAAAAAATACTTAATATTATTTTAATAGCTTTAACACGCATTCTGATTAATACATAATATTTTTTTCATTATTTTTAGCCTATTCAAAACGATTCACTTGAGTATCGGATTCAGCCAAACGAATACATGGCCGATACGGATACTGACAACATTGAACGGGACGGACTCATTATGGGCTTAGTATAAATTACGTCCTAGTGGAAATATCATAAGTTTGGGTTGGACAGCTATTCGATCCAATTAAATCCATTTAGCATGATTGCAACAGCTTAGGCGGGTGTCGACCGGGACAAACTTGGTTTTGAGGGTTCAAAAAATAGGCCTGCCATGTGTTTAAACCAGCTTTTGATAAAACCCTTGTTTATGAAAACCAGGTTCTGTGTCGCCCAAATAAGTATTAACCCTGATTTAGCCCTCTAAGAAGCCTGGTTTCCACCAAAAGCTAGATTAACTAAACTGTTGGAGTTGGTAAGAGGTTCTCACACCCAAAATCAATTAAAAAAATGTATGATTCAAAAGCAAGCTCTCTGTTTAAGAGCATTGCTTTAAGTGTAGATTTATGTCCAATGAGAACTAAGGAACTTATAAACTTGAATTGTATAACGGGTCTCTGGGTCCAACTCCGTCCGTATACAAGTTCGTGCCTAATATAAAGCTAGATAGTTGATATCATGAGGTCCAATGGCTTACATATGGAAACAAACTGGACCCGACCCATTTACATCCCTCACTCCAGGTCATTTATCAAATACAGAAACATTGGCCAATTTGGTATTCATTAGTAAAGTATTAACATTTCAAGAACCGCAGAAGTCCGCTTTTATACAAGGAAAGGGGCAGATATTAAACCTCTAAATCCTAACTTCCTAAAAGGCAATGGATTTTCCTATAATCGAAGTATACGTTTTCCGTCCAGTGTCCACCTTCCCTTTGTCAAATCACCCCCTCATAAAATAGGAAAAAGAATTAAGTTTTTGCTTTCTTTGCACTCATTTACCAACAGGCCAACACCAAACCATTAAAGAAATTTCCTTTCTTGTTGTAAAAGGCTTCACAATTCTGGGTGCCACCCACAAATCTCTTTTTCACCGTAGAAGTCACAATTTACTGTTCCAAAGAGGTAAAAATCTCAGGACCCCGCACATGGAAATCTCAAATAAGAGCAAAAAAAAGCTTCTCTTTTTTATGTTGGTGTTTCTACATTTGCTCCCGTCATAAGTTTTTTTTTTTTTTGATGATTCTATTTAGTTTTTGTTTACAGAATAAGGGTTTCCTAGGCCGTTTGTTAGTTAAAGAAAGGTAAAAAAAAATTGACGGGTGGGGTAGATCTCAGATGGGTATTTCGTATATAAGGGGTTGAGTCTCTCAAGTTGTCTCAGGGTACAGAAGATCTGGTTTTCCCTCTGTTCTTGTTGCTAGGTAGGGCCTTTCCTTCTTCTTCTTCTTCTTTTTGTTATCTTTTGCTTGTGAATTCTGTACGTTTTATGAGTACCCATTTTTCTCTTTTGATGATATTTGAGGAATCGTTGAAGAAATCCCCGTGACTCCATTGCTACATCGATTTGGTGATGGTTTATGTTGGTGGTGTCAGCATTTTGGGTTTTGTTACGAGTTCGTGATTCGGATCATGGTTTTTCCTGTGCTTTTTGTGTGTCTCATGGATTTGGTTTCGTCTTGACTTTGTTGGTTGTTGGTTTTATGTGGATTTGGTTTTATAATCGTTGTTCCTCGTGTCATTAACAACATGCTAATTTTATTATGTGGGTGTTGATGTTTCATCGTTGTTTTGGTGTACCCACGCGTTCTTCCTGGCACCCTTGTTTGGGAATTTGAATATTTGAACTCAGTGAATAAGTTTTTGTATCAATGTGTTGGATCTGTTGTTTCCATGAGGTTTTGTTACAGATTTGAAACTGAAATTATTATTTGAGTCTACTGCGTTTTATTCTCTTCTTTCCCTGTTGCATGTGTGCTGGTCTTTTTTCATAGCATACAATTGTCTATGTTTTGTTGAGACGAGAAAGACTAATATTGCGGGTTTTGGGTGCCAATTGCTCATGGAGTTGTCTAGGTAGCTTGGAGCTTTGCTGTTTCTGATCTATTGCAGATCTGTCTGGTTTTATTCCTTGATGTTTGCTTTTGGTTTGATCCATTATCAGCCTCTATGTAATCGGTACTTGTCTTTTTTTCCTTCCAATCCGACAGAACTGTGCTAGAGTTTTATGTTGCTGTGGTATTGGATCTGCTATGCTGATTCTGATTTAGACTTCTGCTCTGTTTCATTTTCTTCATCCCTAATGTATAATCTCTCTCTCTCTCTCTCTCTCTCCTTAATACAAACTGCGACTTTTTGAGGTAGCGTTTTCCCATTTTTGTAAAAAATATACTGTCAGCTGTACTTAGTTATTTTTTCGAGGAAAGAATATTGAATTCCCTGTTCAAATGCCACTTTCTCTGTTTGCCTCTTTCTGTGACTTTTCTTCTTCTTTCTTCTTTGGTGCGAAACTCTCGGAGAATAATAAACCAAACTCAAAGCTGGAAATCTGATCTAAATAAGACGGCATCAGGTCAGAGGCACCTCTGCTGGATTATTTTGAGAGGTGCCTTGGATGCCGTTCATCCATGTGATGAACGGCAACCCAAACACCATGGTTGGATAGTTTACTTCTCAGAGGGGTCCCACAAAAATTTTGAGAACCATTCATCTTGTAGGTGAACAGCATCTAAAGAACAAAAATTGATCAGCTGAAAAACAAGAAAAATGGTGGTGTTTGGGTTGCCCTTCATCTCATGGATGAGCGGCATCGCATCCGAGTCATAATCAAAGGTGCCTCTGACCTGATATGGTCTCAATCTAAATGATCACCGAGCACTCTGCTGCTTTGAGTGACACGGTACACTGCTGACTTCAGCAACATCCATATGGAAGTGATAGTTATCATTAGGTCTTTTTGGTGTGGAATCTGTTTCTATTTGTGACCTTTTGTACCATGGTAGTTGCCTTCTTTTCGTTTTCCTTGATGATGTTTTTTTTGCTATAGAATGATAGTAACTTTTAGCTAGTTGCATATCTACCATATTTTCCTGCACTTTTTGTCAAGGCAAATTTTGTAAGTTAAATTTATATCAGACTCTATAACATGCTAGCAAACTTTTTCGTTGTATGTCTGTTTGAGCCAATCTTCTCTGTTCATTTTATAGTTAAAGAAAATGGTGAAGATCTGCGGCCTTGGTGCTGGCTATGTCGGGGGCCCAACCATGGCTGTGATTGCTCTCAAATGTCCAGCAATTGAAGTGGTTGTTGTCGACATATCTGTTTCTCGGATTGCTGCCTGGAATAGCGATCAACTCCCAATCTATGAACCGGGTCTTGAGGATGTTGTCAAGAAGTGCAGAGGGAAGAACCTCTTCTTCAGCACCGACATAGAGAAGCATATCTCTGAAGCTGACATAATATTTGTTTCAGTAAATACGCCTACAAAAACCAGAGGTCTTGGAGCTGGCAAGGCAGCTGATCTCACTTACTGGGAGAGCGCAGCTCGCATGATAGCTGATGTCTCAAAATCTGATAAGATTGTGGTTGAGAAATCCACGGTACCTGTTAAGACTGCGGAAGCAATTGAAAAGATTCTGACTCACAACAACAAAGGAATAAACTTTCAGATCCTCTCCAACCCTGAATTTTTGGCGGAGGGGACAGCAATTCAAGATCTCTTCAAGCCTGACAGGGTGCTGATTGGAGGGCGGGAGACACCTGAAGGTAAAAAAGCTGTGCAGGCTCTCAAAGATGTTTATGCTCATTGGGTCCCTGAAGATCGGATCATCACCACCAACTTATGGTCAGCTGAGCTCTCTAAGCTGGCCGCCAATGCCTTCTTGGCGCAGAGGATCTCCTCTGTAAATGCAATGTCTGCACTCTGTGAAGCCACAGGAGCCGATGTCTCAGAAGTTTCCTATGCTGTTGGAAAGGATTCGAGAATTGGCCCGAAATTCTTGAATGCCAGTGTTGGATTTGGTGGTTCATGCTTCCAGAAGGACATTTTGAACCTGGTTTACATCTGTGAGTGCAATGGGTTGCCGGAGGTTGCAAATTACTGGAAACAGGTGATCAAGATCAACGATTACCAGAAGAGCCGGTTTGTTAACCGTGTCGTTTCATCAATGTTCAACACTGTTTCTGGCAAGAAGATTGCGGTGCTTGGATTTGCCTTCAAGAAAGACACTGGGGATACCAGGGAGACGCCTGCAATTGATGTCAGTAATGGCCTTCTTGGAGACAAGGCAAACATCAGCATCTATGATCCTCAAGTGACTGAGGATCAGATACAGAGGGACCTTTCTATGAATAAATTTGATTGGGATCACCCAGTCCATTTGCAGCCAAAGAGCCCAACTGCTGTCAAGCAAGTGAGTGTGGTATGGAATGCTTATGAAGCTACCAGGGGTGCTCATTGCATCTGCATTTTGACCGAGTGGGACGAATTCAAGAACCTGGACTATGAGAGGATCTATGAGCATATGCAGAAGCCCGCTTTTGTGTTTGATGGGCGGAACATTGTTGATCCTGAGAAGCTGAGGAAAATTGGTTTCATAGTTTACTCCATTGGGAAACCTCTGGATCCATGGCTCAGGGATATGCCTGCAATGGCATAGAGAGAAGAATGGAGGTTATAGTACACTAGGATATTCATTCAGACTGGGCAATTGATCTTCTTTGCTTCTTTGACTTTTGTTTCTCTTTGAGTATCATCTTCATGTGTTCAACTTTTGCATTCTGGAGTTTTTGTTTCCTATAAAATCAAATGATCTTTGTTAAATGGCCCATTAAGTGCACCTGTTATTTACTTGGGCAGTCTTATTTGTTTATTGACACGTACCCTTTTCTCTTGAAATATGAAAACATTGTCGCTGGATCACTGATCATTATGCATTGTTACACCAAGTATGTGAAATGCTGATTTTCGAAATCGCTGGTGCACATGAAGTGTTTGCGGCGATTTCATTAATTAAGCTTCAGATCATGCAAATTGAAACTCTGATCCATAAATCTTAGGCAAGGAATCCTTGTGTGCAGTCTGTCACCAAAAAACTGGGTTTTTCTGTCTGAAGTCTGGTTTACTTTGATATATTTTTGCATGATTTCGTCGTGCTTTGGTTTAAGGCTAAGCGAGTAGCGATGGCTCGGTGTGCTCACTTGGTCTTCGCCTTTGTAGTGGTCTCTTCCATCTCCATGCTCATGGTCTATGCTCAGGCGGGTGCATGGAAACCTGCCCATGCAACGTTCTACGATGATATAAAGGGAGAGGGTGTTGTGTGTTCTCCCCCGAAGATGCACTGTTTGCAATGCGTGTTCGGGGGTCCAAATGAGTGCCATGTATATAAGCACGTGAGGCTCGTATCCTTGTGTGTGTCAGGCATCACTTAGCATCGGAGTCTGATGCAGTTGCAAAGACTTAAGTACCCTTTACCGCCATGAAACGACAGTTCGAGAAAAGGATAAAAATGTCCTCCATCCAGAAAAAAGAGAATGATCTTAACTCTTCAAAAAGTCCAAACATTTTATTTTCGCCCTAAGCAGTAAACTCCTATGCTGCAAGCAGATCACTCTTTGACGATGCATCATCTGCTGTAACAGAAACTCCCTTTGACGATGCACCCTTTACCGTCGTCTACTGCCGCTAGAGTACCCTTTGCCGTCGTCTCAAGTCCAGGTTCTCACCTTGGTTTTTAGCTTGTGTTACAACACATTGCCGCCTTCTCGTTCCTCCCTTGTGTTATAAAACATTCTCGGGTTTGTTCCTACCTCATGGAGATAAATATAAATTGATCGACCGATTCGATCATTGGTGGGCATCATATGGGCATTTGTTGGCCATCTCTTTTTACAGTCTTTTCTTCTTTTTTATTTTCGTTAGGCAATATGAAAAGAAGCAATGACACACAAACATTCCAACAAGTTCCATTAAGGTGTCATGAGTACCTTTCCATGTCATCATGCTATTGTTAAAGAACGTATGTCGTCGTGAGTGTCATTAAGGTGTTGTTTTGTTATTGCAGGTGGATCTTGTCTTTTTGATGGTTGAAAAATTAAAGATATTTGCAAGACGTTGGGACCTGTTGACAAGAATTCTTAGTTACAGATGTGAGGAAGAGCCTCTACCCCATCCAATATCGTTATTCACTCAATATATGTAATGTATCGCAAATCGCGGTTGCAGTAACATACTACCGATTTGTGAGATATTATTTTTTTTGTTAGTATCGATTTGTAAGCTATTATGCTGAATTTTCATATTGATTTGTAATATATTTTGCAATATGTATATCAATTTGTAAGATATTATATGTTTTGTAGTGTCAATTTGTAAGCTATTATGCTGAATTGCTATATCAATTTGTAATATATTATGCGATATGTATATCGATTTGTAAGATATTATGTGTTTTCTAGTATCAATTTGTAAGATATTTGTAGAAAGAATTTTAAAATGTGTGTGTGGAAATACATCGTTGCACACTTGCGGTGACAATTTTTGTATTCAAATTGCTGCTCATTTAGCGATTTCTATTAAAATCGCTTTACAGCGTCGTAGATATAATTAAATCGCTGTCACGTGAATTGCTATCATCAACACATATACGACAAATCATTTCTTTTATTAGCATGGTAAATAACAACTCAATGCATAGTATAAGCAAATAATAAATCATTGTTGTTTTTATACCGTGATTCATTCAATCATTTCTTTGACTTGCTTAACCTTATCGATATTCATTATTATATGCATCTTGAATAAATCATACTAAATATATGTGCTGGCTAACGCAAATTGATATCTTGCTTATGACAATGGTGAACTTATCATCTGATTGCAGTGAAGATGATCTATCTCAATCATTGAAAAGTTATAGAGAAGCGAACATTTGTACTAATGATGCACCTGAAGAAGTGAACATGTGCACTAATGATGCACATGATAAGAAGGGTGAAGGCATTGGATTCACTCTTGACTTGAATGTTCCAGCAGAATAAATGCAATTCGATAATGAGGTAGACGATCATGACAGTACACTTGATAAATGTGCAGGCACTGAGAATCTACATGATAGTACACTTGACTTTGTTCTTGTAGAAGGAATGCAATTTAATAATGAGGAAGTTGCATATAAAATTTATAATGATTATACCTTAAAACTTGGCTTCAGTGTTAGATGGTATTCTTGGGCAAAAAATGCATAGGGTATCGTGGTGAGAAAGGCATATGTTTGTTCTAAGCAAGATTGAAAGAAGTCAAGTGAAAATCCAATAAGGAGCAAGCTAGATTCAAGATGTGGTTGTCCAACGCGAATGGTGTTAAAAAGACTTTTGAATTGAAAATACGTAGTTTGTACTTTAATCAGTGATCATAACCATGATTTAGCAGCTTCATTTATGACTCCTATGTTAAGGTCACATCATAAAGTAAATGAAGCGCATACTGCAATTACTGAAATAGTTGATAATGTCGGCATTGCATCAAGGAAGACATACAATTTATGCGTGCACATAGATAGTGGTCGCAAGAATGTACCATCCACACCTATGAATCTAAGAAACCACTTGAGAAGGAAGAGGTCAGACAATATGAAGAATGAATGAATATGTTCTTTGGTTGATTACCTACAGAAGAATTCAAGCAATGACCCTGGTTTCTTTAGTGCAATGCAAATGCATGAAGATGAGTATATTGTGAATATGTTTTGGGCAGATTCAAAGTCAAGAGTAGATTATGAATGCTTCAATGATGTGCTTATTTTTTATACAATAGTGAAGATTAATACGGAACAGTGACCATTTATGCAGTTTGTCGGAGTGAACCATCACTCACGGAGTTGCATATTAGGCGACACTTTTTTGTATGACCAGACCAAGGAAACCTTTGAGTGGTTGTTCAGAGTATTTACACAGACAATAAATGGGAAGCAACCTAAAGCTGTACTTACATATGGTGATTACACAATTATGGCTGCAGTGTCTCATGTATGGCTAGATGCATATCATCGCCTATGTTTGTGGCATATCTTTCAAAATGCAATAAAAAATATAGGACACATATTTAATCAGAAGACAGGGTTTGACAAAAAGTTTACAAGGTGTGTACTTGAGAGCGTAAATGAGGTTACCTTTATATCTGATTGGGAGAAAATGATTCAGATGAACGACCTTGAACACTGTGTGTGATTACAACATTTATATGCAAACAAAGAGAAGTGGGCATTGGCATATGGAGGACAATACTTTTGTGTAGGTATGATAAGCACACAAAAAGTTGAATCTATGCATGACACACTGAAAAAAACCTTGTATTCATGTTTAACAATGTTTCGCTTCATGGAACAGTATGAATTATTTATAATCTGTCTTAGACAGAATGAGCTTGAACAATATGTGAAATGCTTCAATACACGCTCTGTAACTTTGGGTATAAAAATATTGATGTGACCTGCAGATCTGTATACACTAACTGTATTTAAATGGATTAAGAAGGTGGTTATACATGCCACGAATTGCAACATACAAGGACGCATGCAAACCAAGAATATACACAAATACCATATTGTATAGGAGGGCGAAGAGCATCCAAAAATGTAAGAAGCATATATTACATACAATGTTGACAACAAAACAGTTGAATATACATGCAAAATGTATTAATTCAAAGGTATTTTATGTCGTCATGCATTAACGACACTTAATCAAGAGAAGATACAAGAAATACCTGAGTCATATTTAATGCGAAGATGGACGAGACAAGCAAAGATTGAACTGCTGAATACAGATAATGTCAGTTAATCTGGTATTGATGAGAAATACCACATAGTCTCCTGTTACCAACAACTATGTAAGTCACTTATACATGTTGCAGATTTGGCATCAAAAAGTGAAGAAGCCTATCTATGAATGAAAAAAGTGTCAAGGGAGTTACTTAAAAATGTGTAGTTAATTCACCATAAGTCTGTTGCAGCTCATGATACCAGTCCAAGAAAATGAGAGCGAACAACGGAGGTGAAAATCATGCTTCCCTTGACCTGCATGAGAAGTTGCATCGAAGTATTTTGGTATGTAATCAATGTTGGGAGGATGTTTGCATTTCTTGCGAAACTTAATGTAGTATCTTATATTTTTTTTTATGATAGGCTCAGTTCAATTCGAAAGTGAGCTATGGAACATAAGAATCACATGTGAATTCTATTTAATAATGTATCCTTCACATGTATAAATCATTGTAATATGTATCATTCACATATATAAATCATTGTAATATGTATCCTTCACATGTATAAATCATTGTCTCATCTAGTCTACAAAGCTACAATTTTGATACCATAGGTAAATCGTCGTTGTTCAATACTTACACCATTAGTAAAAATTATTGTCTCATCTAGCCTTCACATATATAAATCGTTATACATATATTATAGTTGAATCGTTGCACAAAAAAGTTGTTCTATAAATAAACTATCTTAAGAGTAAAAAGTTGTTACATTTACTACCTGTGCATGATTGTTGTTAAATAGTTGTAGCTTAATTTTTACACCATTAGTAAATCGCCTCTATGGTGATTTATTTAATCTATAAATTGTTATACCATGTAGTGTCCTATTGTGATTTACACAATGACGTCTATGCCAGCCACAACTAGATGAAAAATGCACTGTGCATGAATACAAATTGCGGTAAAAGTGCACGGACAAATCGTTGTCTCATATAGTTTCCACATATACACATCGTTGTACATATACCATAGTTGAATCGTTGTGCAAAAAGTTATTTTGTAAATAAACACTATTAAAAGTACCAAATAAATTTAATTAAATTATATATATGTCTCACAACCAACCCAATCCAATCACCCCCCCACCTAAACCCATAAATATAAATCGACGTGAAATTCAATGATAAAAATCAAGGTAAATTCAATGATATATATCAATTTACAGCATGATACTGATTTATGTTTTATACAGAAACAATATTTTAGTAACTACGTGTGATCATTGCAAAAAAATTTCCTTTTTCCATTTCCTCCTTTTGAGGGAAAAAAAGAGAAGAGAAACTCTTTGCAAGGTCTCACTTGACCTTTTGAAAAAAATGTTTTGAAATTACTCACCTACGTTTTGAAATTTTATGAGAAAAATGGGGAGACGGGATTCGCTCGTCGGTACGAGGTTCAACCGTTCTTGGCGCTTTTACCAGGGGTAATTGAACCAAGGATCGAATTCATACTTTTTGCTTTGCCTAAATTTGTCTAACGGATTATTCTAAAATCCTAAATACACAGAGAATCATGCTTGTGTTGTGATGTATGCTTTTGAAAATATTTCAGAAATTTGGATTTTCCAAGTGATTTTAGAATAGTTTTAAGAAATGTCTCAGTGATCCAGAAATTGAGCTTGGTTTAAAATTTTGAATTTTTGAATCTAAACTTTGAACATGTAATTGAAATGGATTTTGAGATCAGAAAAAGACTTTAGGAATTTAAGGAAAAAGAATTAAAATTACAACTGGAACAAAATTTTGGAATTTAAGGGTTTGGAAATTTGAAATCTGAATTGAAAATGAAATTGAAAAAGAGTGATATTGGAAATCAAAAGACTGAATTTGGAATTTGATAAATAAAGTTTGTTTCTGAAAATGTAATTTCAAATTAAATCAGGATTTAAAATTGAGACTTCAAAGTAATTCTGAAATTTGATTTGATGTTTAAAATCAGAATTGAACTTAGAAATGGAATTAGGAATTTGAAATGAATTTCAGAATTCGGTTTAAAATTTAAATAGAAAATAAAATAAAATTTAGAATTTTTGAAATTAAACTTGAAATGAAAGTAGGATTTGAAGTTGGGAATCTTGAAAAAGAATTTTGAACTTAAGATCTGAAATTGAAATGGAATTATTCCAAGTTAAAAGTAAGAAATTTAAAAATGGGAAGTTTTAGAAAATCAAATTTGGAAATTTGAAACAAGTTTTAAAACTGAATGAAAATGAAAATGAAAATGAAAATGAAAATTAAAGAAAATATGAATTTATAAATGGAAATCAAAAATGGCTTTTGAATTTAGAAATGAAAATTGTTTTTTTGAAAATTTATTTGAAAATCACTTGAATTTTTTGAAAATAACTTGAAAATAATGATGTAATTCTATATAAAAAGGTTTTATTTGAATTTGGAATTTAAAAGCAAATTTCATTATTTAATAGAATTAAAATAAGATTAAATTTTAATACATTCATGACTATGGTCACAAACATATTCTAATCTAATATTTATTTGAATTCTAATAAAGAATAAAATAATTTTTTTTGCCTTTAAAGGATTTAAAACAAAATTAATTTTTAATATATTCATGACTAGGGCCACAAATATATCTCAAATTAATTTATACCTTAAATTCTGATAGAGGAAGAAAAAGGAAATTTATTTTAGAAAAATATGATGTTTTTCAAAAGGGACCTAAAGTGGAGGTCAATATTTTATTCCATAAACGATAAAAATCCTAAGTATTGTTCACATTTTGCCTATGGTCATAAATGCAAATCATTTACTTAGGGTCATTCACCTCTTATTAGAATGGTGCACGTGTCATTCATGTTATATTATAATGCTCTTTGAAGAATAAAATAAAATGAAATGCCACAAGAAATTATGAAAATTTAAAGTGCTACTATAAGCTCATACATTCTAATCTAAACAGAAAAGTAGAAATTCTCATTAATATAAAATTATTATAATCTTAAATTGAAATTGAATGTTGAAATTTAACCAACGAATGGATTGGATGCACCCTTGGAGGCTTCACAATTCCTTGAGATTGGTCGGTGGTGGAATATTGATGATAGCTTTTGCCTTAGCAGGATTCACCTATATTCCTTTCTTGTTGATTATAAAGCCAAGTAGATTACCTGATTCTACCCCAAAATGCATTTCTGAGGGTTGAGTCTCAATTTATAGAGAATAAGTATTTCAAAGACTTGACCAAGGGTGATCCACTTCTTCTTTGGATTTGACCAGGATGTCATCCACATAAGCGTGCATGATCTTATGCATTTGCATGAAAAATAATGGCCATCACCCTATGATAAGTTTCTCTAGCATTATGAGCCCGAACGGTATAACTGTGTAGCAAAAAGTATCCCAAGGTGTAGTGAAAGAAGTTTTTGACTGGTCGCGAGCAGCCAGTTTGATTTGATTGTAACCTGAATATCCATCCATAAAAGAAAACATGGCATGATCTGTCGTGCTATTGATCAAAAGAAAACATGGCATGACTCCAATCAAAGTTGTACAAACAAGGATGCACAAACAATATCCCTAAAAAGCTGACTCTAAATGCAATATTTGAAAAAAGCTTGTAGGACCTTAATCCTAACTCTAAGGTTTAGATAATCTGAATTCAATCAATATACACTGATATACTCAAGCTGAAGCTTAAAGTACGTGGCATAAGAATAATTCTCTGGTTCTAAGGTAATGGTTTTCCCAACATCCTTGAGCACCTGCCAATATACCTTGGACTATGGCCCTTAGTACGTGGTAGGGGGGGTTAAGCCCAAATAAGTGGCTCAGTTGTAAGGCTCTTTTCCGAACAATGGTTCAGTGAGACAACCCAACAACGTGAAGATCGAGACAATATAGGTAGGGGATGTTTTGAAAATATGATTCAAGCATACAAGAAATCAGACAACTCTAATGCAAAGTCCTAAAGAAATAGAATTTTAAAAATCATAAAGAAGCACAGACTTGCATACATTGTTTGCATTCAATCTCTAAATTGAGGAGGGTTGTATTTCAGACCCAAGTCTAAGTGAACATGAATAAATCTCCTCAATTTGGTCATACCAAACCATACTTAACCCTATATGCATCACGTCAGCTGGGACAAAGTCTAGGCTCCTAAGGTTTGCATGAAATGAAGCTGACATTTGTAAATAATGACTTAGACAATTTTAAACAAGGAAAAGGCATAAATTCAACTGGACGAAGAAGCATCCAATCACGGTCGCCAAACCTGTGATCGTTGTAAAAAAAAATCCTTTTTCTTTTACCTTCTTTTGAGAGAAAAAAAGAGAAGAGAAACTCTTTGCAAGGTCTCACTTGACCTTTTGAAAAAGATGTTTTGAAATTACTCGCCTCCGTTTTGAAATTTTGTGGGAAAAATAGGAAGACGGGATTCGCTCGTTGGTATGAGGTTCAACTGTTCCTGGCATTTTTACCAAGGGTAATTGAACCAAGGATTGAATTCATGCCTTTTGTTTTGCCTAAATTTGTCTAAGGGATTATTCTAAAATCCTAAATGCACAGAGAATCATGCTTGTGCTATGATGTATGTTTTTGGAAATATTTCAAAAATTTGGATTTTTCAAGTGATTTTAGAATAGTTTTGAGAAATGTCTCAGTGATCCAGAAATTGAACTTGATTTGAAAATTTGAATTTTTGAATCTAAACTTTGAACTTGTAATTGAAATGGATTTTGAGATCAGAAAATGAATTCAAAAATTTAAGGAAAAAGAATTGAAATTGCAACTGGAATAGAATTTTGAAATTTAAGGGTTTGGAAATTTGAAATCTGAATTGAAAATGAAATTGAAAGAGAGTGATATTGGAAATCAAAAGACTAAATTTGGAATTTGATAAATGAAGTGTGTTTCTGAAAATGTAATTTAAAATTGAATCAGGATTTGAAATTAAGACTTTGAAGTAATTCTGAAATTTGATTTGATGTTTGAAATCAGAATTGAACTTAGAAATTGAATTGGGAATTTAAAATGAATTTCAGAATTCGATTTAGAATTTAAATGAAAAATAAAATAAAATTCAAAATTTTTGAAATTGAATCTGAAATGAAAGTAGGATTTGAAGTTGGGAATCTTGAAAAAGAATTTTGAACTTAATATCTAAAATTGAAATGGAATTGCAAGTTAAAAGTAAGAAATTTAAAAATGGGAAGTTTTAGAAAATCGAATTTAAAAATTTGCAACAAGTTTTAAAACTGAATGAAATTGAAAATGAAAATGAAAATGAAAATGAAAATGAAGAAAAATATGAATTTATAAATGGAAATAAAAAATGGCTTTTGAATTTAGAAATGAAAATTATTTTTTTGAAAATTTATTTGAAAATCACTTGGAATTTTTGAAAATAGTTTGAAATAACTTGAAAAAAATAGAAAATAATGCTGTAATTCTATACAAAAAGGTTTTATTTGAATTTAGAATTTAAAAGCAAATTTTATTCTTTAATAAAATTAATATTAAACTAAATTTTAATACATTCATGACTATGGTCACAAACATATTCTAATCTAATCTTTATTTGAATTCTAATAAAGAATAAAATAATTTTTTGTGCCTTTATAGGATTTAAAATAAAATTAATTTTTAATATATTCATGACTATGACCATAAATATATCTCAAATTAATTTATATCTTAAATTCTGATAGAGGAAGAAAATGAAATTTATTTTAGAAAAATATGATGTTTTTCAAAAGGGATCTAAAGTGGAGGTCAATATTTTATTCCATAAAGGATAAAAATCCTAAGTATTGTTCACATTTTGACTATGGGCATAAATGCAAATCATTTACTTAGGGTTATTCACCTCTTATTAGAATGGTGCACATGTCATTCATGTTATACCATAGTGCTCTTTGAAGAATAAAATAAAATGAAATGCCACAAGAAATTATAAGAATTTAAAGTGCTACTATATGCTCATACATTCTAATCTAAACAGAAAAGTAGAAATCCTCATTAATATGAAATTATTATAATCTTAAACTGAAATTGAATGTTGAAATTTCCTAATCTAGGAAAAGAAATCAAGATCTTTCATGCTCCCCTGCGAACATGAGATAGTACAAGGCTACAAAAATGCAAAATATAGAAAGAAATTGAAAATGCTGTGTTAAAACTAACATACATATGATTATGCCTATGCTTTAATGGAAATTCATATGCATAAGTGAAGATGCAATGCCTATGCATGAAAGAGATGCATATATATTTGTCTAAGTGCAAAACTTATGCTAATGAAGAAATGCATATGCATTTGCCTAAGTGCAATGCTTATGCTTATGATGAGATGCATATGCATTTCCCTAAGTGCAATGCCTATGCTTATAAAGAGATGCATATGCATTTGCCTAAGTGCAATGCCCATTCTTATGAAGAGATGCATATGCATTTGCCTAAGTGCAATGCCTATGCATATGCAATTTTCTAAGTGCAATGCCTATGCTTATGAAGAAATGCATATGCATTTGCCTAAGTGCAATGCATATTCTTATAAAGAGATGCATATTGCATTTGCCTAAGTACAATGCCTATGCTTATAAAGAGATGCATATGTATTTGTCTAAGTGCAATGCCTATACTTATGAAGAAATGCATACGTATATGCAAGATTTAAGCTAACACACACATGCAGGAACAAGAAAATTATTATCAACTGATACACTCCCAAGCAAGGTTGAGATGTTGCTTTGGGAAGATGATAAAGGATCCGACTTTGAGAGAGATGGAGGAGATGACAGTCGCTGAAATGAATTTGGGGAATCCAAACCAGGTAGTCTTTCTTCCCCAATGAGATCATTCAACATATATGTATTTGCTAAAGTAATATTAGCACTTAGTGCAGCACCAGACAAACAAGTAAAATCACTATTCCTTCTGATGGGATTTGGAATTTTAATCCCCACGTCCCCAAGCTCATCAAAATTCATAGAGGTATCTCTAGAATAAATGTTGCATTGGTAAACTAACAGATTTCAGCCGATGGCTGAAAAGTTTCATCAAATCCTAACATCTTCTCAGATCAAGAAGGATGAAACAAAAGATGAAATGCATATGATGATGCTACAACAAATGTAAAATGCAAACCAGAGATTTAAAATGTCAATGAGGATGAAACAGAAAATGAAGCAATGATGATGCAAATGAAAGCATGACAGATAAACAACATATGGTTGGAGAAAATTTTGATGATACAATGCTAGATGAAGAGGGTGCTATGTTGTGCACCAGATCATTGTAGGCACTACTTGATGCAATAAAATGTAGACGTATAAACTGAAATTAATACGATGAAATATATATATATACATACAAGAATTTTAACAGTAAAATTCAGCAGAACCAAACAATGCATATGCTGATGATGAAGATGAAATGATATATACTAAAATTGAAATGCAAATGCTGAAATGCATATGAAAATGCATATGCTGAAATGCATATGAAAATGCAAATGCATATGCATATTTTGAAATGGAATGCATATGTGTCTGTTAAAGCTGACAATGCATATGCTTGTGGGGAAGTGCAATGCATATGCTGGACCAAAATGGAGTGCATATGTAAAAGTGGAATGCAATGCACATAAGTCACACGTGATCAACATGTATTTGCAGAAAATATACAGGGATCATAAGATGGACAATGTATAGTTGCAGGAATTATAAGATGAACAGTGTATAGTTGCGGGAAATATGCAGAAATCACAAGATGAACAACAAAATTCTGTTGGAGCTTCCAAAAATGTTTTTTGTTTTGTTTTTTTTGTTCCAGCGTATCAGTGCCATAAGCTGAAATGTTAGCCTTTCGCAAACATTTGCACAATTAGTCCACAGATGACTCCAGGAATGCCTGTGAGAAACCTTAATCATATGTTGCTAGTTTGGCTTCTGTGGAACTTCTCTTATATATACACAAGAGCAATGTCAAAGACTTCGGTGCAGAAACCTGGGAATCTGCAAGAAGTATCATCGAATTTACATTTTCTTTGTATGACAACATATTTTCCACTATTGCCTTCACTTCTTTACATTCTGATGGAAGCCAAAATTCCAACCTCAAGTTGATTTGTATGTTGGTGGTGTCAAACAGATGATTAACATGGCTAGATTGTTGAACTACAGTGGATTGTCTAGCTAACAATTGTACAATACATAAGCTCTCAGTCATCTTGGATTGGAGAAAGGTATTCCTATCATACACGCAAGGTACATAGGATTCGATCAAACTAAGAATTGGTGATTCCTTTTTGCGAATCAGACCTTATATGCTCAAGACTGTGAAGATCATTGCTACTTGTTAAGTAGTTGTTGTTGCCACTATTCTTTCCATCAGATGACGTGGCAAATGTAAAATGTGATGCACTAAAAGAAATTGATGAAGGTATTGCAAGAAATGAATTAAACTAAAAAGGGGTATGCAGTGATGTGCAGGAATGACAACACCACTGCAAACAAGATACAGCTAGGGACAAGAGATGGTATGATATGCAATGTATGATGATTGCCAAAGGAAAGGGATGAAACACATGATGGGAAATGTAATCAACAGAAACACATAGATGCACAAAATTGAGCAGGAAATGTGATGCTAAATAAAAGTGAGGAAATCCTATGAATTAGAAGAAAAATAAACAGTGAAACAAAGGGAATGAATCAGGGACTACAGGGTCATTGCAGATTACCACGTGATTAGAGAGATGTTGCACCAAGAATAGTGGAAATTGGGAATGCCATGAGGAGATGCAAAGATGAAAATACTAAAGGGAAATCGAATATGAACAGTGGCTAATGATCTAAAACGAAATCTGCATAATGGCAAAATTAGAATTCGAAGATAAATCGATGAAACATGGCTATGCTTCAGAAGCACAACACAACCCAATCATTTCAACGATTATCAAATTGAAATGATCCAGAGAATGTGATTTGATGCATATAAAAAAAAAGAAACAATTGAAATGATGCAAATTCTTAGATCTGATTTCTCCATTGCAGAGGTAATGAATGATGTGATGCCCTGAATAGGGGACGAAATGAGGTGATGATGAGGATGAGGAAGTGATATCTAATGAATGAACGATGCAGAATGATAATGAAGTTGATGAAAATGCAATGAATGAGTGATACGGGTTTGCCATCAGATGCAGAGAATCAAATATGTGAACAAACAACAAAAAATATAAGGATTTACAAAAGAAAAGAAGGAAGATAACAATAAAAGAAAAGGTCAACATCCTATTGCGAAATGCAAATCGATGCTGCTATAGGCAGATCGATGTTGCATATGATGCTTTAGTGGAGAAAGAATAGGAAGCCGATACTATGAAAAATCGAAAAGAAATGAGAAAAAAAGAGGCAAATTCACATAAAAACAAAGAGGGAGAGGGGATGATTCTCACCGTGGCCTGGCAGAGCTTGAGAGAAGAGAAGTGATTCCTATGTATATGCTACTACTAGATCAAGCTCCTTTGCTACTCAAGAAGAAGGACAAGAGAAAAGGGAAAAGAGGAGAGGGGAGGAAGGAATGAAAGGAAGAAGAGGGTAATCGGGAGAGCTCCTCACAAGGCTCGCCAATCCCTTGCAATGCTCGATGGTTCTCCCCTCCCCTTCGATGGTGGTTATAAAGCGGAGAACTGTTACAAAATTTTCAAAAATAGTCCCTCAAGTTTTTAGAAATTTTAAAAAAGCGATTTTAGTTACAAGGATTTTCAGAAAGGGGGGGGGGGGCAAAGTTACTTTCTGAAATTGCCTCTTTTATAATTTTGAAAGAAAAACCTAAAAATACAAGGGAGGGGATTCAGATGAAGTTTTTAAAAGATTTTGTAAAATATTTGCTTTGAAATTTGAGGATTTTTTAAAAAGAGGATTTTTGAAATAACAGAGTTAATTTTAAAATTTTGAATTTTCAGAATAGATCTGGATTCAAGATTTTGAGTAAATATCGACTTTGGATCTCAAATTGACGGAAAATGAGAAGAGTGGATCCAAATGGAGATTGGATCTGGACGAAATACCTGAGCCATACAGGGAATTGATTTTGGATTTTTAGAATTTGAATTGAAAATAGGAGAATCGGCCTCAGAATTGGATTTAGATATCTGATCTGGATCCGAGATTGTGTCAAATATAGAAAACGAAATTGGGCTTTGGACCTTCAACCAGAAAGTGAATCCAATAAATAATTAGAAATTGACCCAATTGCTCTTCTGATTCACTCAGAAGGTGGGTCCTAGGGGCAAAAAGAGAAATTTTAAAATTTTAAAATTTTAAAATTTGGGGTGTTTACATTGCGACAACAATATGTCTTTGTTTGTCTTTGTGAATGATATCGATATGTAATATCGTAATTTACTCATATTGGTTTGCAACTATTACTTAAATCGCTATAGAAATATCGTTGACATAGACAAAGGCCGTAAAAGCAAATCGCGATAGGCCAAATCGCTTCTGCTTTATGTCTGTGGTTGTACATATTGTAATCGAACACTTTCTCTATGAAAAATAATTTGCGATTTGTTATAAAAAGAATTATATAATCATAGAATGTTACATTACATAATGAATTATAATTGGTTGCAATCCAATAAGTGTCAAGCAAATCGTGAAAGCATGTAGCCTTTATACATACAAATTGTTTCAACCTTTAATCAATCATTATGCAAATCACTTACGCAGAATATAATGACCATAATCATATTGTTTTACCTCAATCATTGTGCAAATCGCTTACATAGAAAAGAAAACTAACAGCTGAAATCATTAATATGTGCTAAAAAAAAACTTGCAATCGTTGTCATCATTATTTATGAAGTTACTTTGATTTGTATTGTTGAAGTTACATCGATTAGTACTTAACTAAGTCTAAACATCATGTCGATTTGTTTATTATTTTTCTTTTTTGACTTTTATAAATCAGTCATTGTGTAAATTTCTATAGAACATATCGTTCACATAAACAGAGTTTGCAAAAGCAAATGGCTATAGGACATATCGTTGACAATGACGAAATTGAACACGTCCTTTATAAAGGAAACGTCGGTTTGTTAGTTACTTATTGATGAAGCAAAGCGAAGCGACACCATCTTGAACTTGTGCAACGTGTCATTCATTTATGAATCAGAATTATGTAAATCGCGATAGGACATATTGTTTATATAGACAAAACTCGTAAAAGCAAATCACAATAGGAAAAATATTGTTATACTATGAAACTTAAAGACTTGTGATTGTAAGTCGATTTATACTTTACTAAGTCTAAACATTGTCTCGATTTGTTTATTGTTTTTCTTTTTTGCCTTTTATGAATCAGTCATTGTGTAAATCATGATGGTACGCATCATTCACTTAGACAAAGCTCGTAAAGGCAAATCGCAATAGGATATTCAAACATATTTGGTTCGATTATTTGATGGTTTTTTATAGAATGGCTATACAGATCGTGATAAAACACCTTTTATAAAAAAATAAATCACAATCTCTTATAGAACTGGTTGAAAGTCAATCAGAATCAAGCAAATTGTGATAGTACGTAGTTTTTATATGTACAAATCATTTCATCCTTTTATCAATGTTTGTGCAAATCATTTCAGTCATTTATCAATCATTATATAAATTGTGATAGGAACACAACTCGTAAAAACAAATCATACTTTTCATAATACACAACGCTAAACGCTTGTTCAATTTTTATTTATGAAGGCCAATCATTACAATGATTTGTTCAGTGGCATTTGTGTGCTACACTTATTAAAATAGATTTATACACTTTTAGAATGTCATGTTACAGAAAAAAACTATAGAATTACAACAAAGAATTATAGAATCCCAAAAAATAATTATCAGGACGTCAATTTATATTTATGAAGTTATCGCGACAACAATATCAATATATTTGTAAAACCCTAATATAGATCTGTGTAAAACCTTATTCTATGTAAAATCCTATCCGACCCAACCCGACCCATTGTCCAGATCTAAAACCCTAATCTATTTAACCTCTCTTTCTCTTTTCTGCGATAGCACAACTTTTTCTTCTCCTTCTTTCTCCTCTGCCTTCATCTTCTTCTTCCTCTCTATCTTCTTCTTTTTTCTTGTATTTTTCTTTCTTCTTTTGTTCTTCTGTGTTCCTTCTACTTGTGCTTGAATGATGGGGTTCAAAGCTTATGCAGAATAAAATGACCATAATCATCCTCAATCGTTACCGCCATACCAAAGCAAGCACAAATATTCTACCTAATTTGCCTAATCTTCGATATACTTCAAGACAAGTATGCTATAGTGGTGAGAGATCCATACTTCTCTCTAAAGTAGTTCACAACATTTCGCAGTTGGAAAAGTATATGTCAAATGGTGCAGTGGGTTGCCATTACTAATGAGCTCGTTTGCTTAGAGAGAATGTATCCTCAACTGCCAAATGGTGCAATGCACAACAGTGGGCTGCATTAGAAGCACATCACTATTTGGACATTGGTTTCATATTGGTGATGATATATGTCTTCTTTGATGATGATGATCATATATTGTATCTAAGCCAAACCATTGGTCATGATGTATTACAACTAAATACTAATATTTTTTGTAAATGAATGCAATTGTAAATCATGTGGATTTGTAGTTATGAAGTTACCGCGACAATGATATGTCTTTGTTTGTCTTTGTGAACGAAATGGATTTGTATTTAAGAAGCTAACTCAATTTGTATCATTGAAGTTATCACGAATTATACTTTACTAATTTTAAACGGGGCGTCGATTTGTATCATTGAATCAGTCATTGTGTAAATCGCTATAAAACATATTGTACAAATTGTTATAGCACGTAGCCTTCATACGTATAAATCATTTCAGCCTTATATCATTTTTTGTGCAAATCGCGATAGAAAGATCGTAAAAGCAAATCATAATTTCTATTATACACAACGCTAATCACTTTTACAATTTTCATTTACGAAGGGCGAACATAAAAATGATTTATTCACATAGACAAAGCTCGTAAAAGCAAATCGTGATAGGACAAATACTGTTATTCTATGAAATATAAAGAATATCGGTTGTAAGTCAATTTGTATTTATCAAGTTTCCTAGATTTGTAGTTCACCAATAAACATCATGTCGGTTAGTTTTTCTTTATCTTTTTTGTTTTTTATTAGTCATTGTGTAAATCACGATAAGACAAATCCTTGTACATATACTATATTTGAATCATTATATAAGATAGTGTCCTATAGCAATTTACAAAATGATGTTTATGTCGGAGACAATGATTTGCCTTTGCTACAAATAACAGACCAACTTATTGGCATGTTTAGTAAAATTGAAATTTTATTTCAACCTAGAGAGATTTATATAATTTGTATACATAGTTTTATAAAATTTTTATACAAAATTTGTATATACAGTCTACAAAATCTACTAGAAATATTTGTACATCATATTACTCCTGGGGGGTCGCATCGTTCATTGCCTTCTAGGTATTCTTGCTAGCTGAGTTTTTTTCTCTTCCGCAATTAGAAACTCCGTCAATTTTTTGCATAGTTATGTGCAAAATCCAGGTATATCATCCTGCAACAAAAAAGGTAATGTGGCACCAATATATAAATTGAGTCCTCAATAATAGAGGATAATAAAACATGTTTAAGTGTAGAGCATACAGCATCAAAATCATATTCTTGTTCATTATATATTACTTCAATATACTTCATTACAAATACACCACAATCGACGCCATTATTTTGTAAAGGAGCATCATGTGTTGAGCACAACCTCCACTCGCCAATGTCGACACCCAAAACGTCTTTGACGAATCCCTCCTGTGGTTAATGCAGAAGCAAGTAAATTTCGAGCCACCGTACAAGATACGATACACTTATAGATGGAAACTTACCAAATGCATAATGTCATATTGTATACTAGTGTGAAAGTCCAATGAGTTATAACACCATAGTTGTTTTTTCTGTAAATCCATCACGTATAAGACTCAATGTTCAGAAGTTTGCCAGAGTGTAAGAATCAATATCTGTAAATCGATACAATATCTTACAAATTGATAGTACAAATCGTGTTAGGACTATTATGCCTAAATCTTTGACAAGAGTTTTCTTCACTTACCTTTTCACTTGACTAAAAGTTTCCGCAGTGATCATCGTTACCCCAACATGGTAGTCCATCTTGAAATCCAATGGGGTATGGCATTCGGCGAACGAAACTCTATTGAATGAAACCGTGATAATAATAAGGTTAAAACATGAAGCAACAAGAGTAAATAAAAAAAAAAATAAACATATAAGAGAACTGATATACCATGAAATAAGGGGTGACGATGCATTTAGTATTGATTATTATGTTGCTTTGAATATACATGACAAAATCGGATATAGTCTGTTTGCAACAAATATGCACTTGTTAATATACATACCCATGGCATACGTAAAAATATAACTGATAGTGGTTTCATACGTACAAAATTATGGATAGTGTTTCCCTCTGCAAATTCATCTTGCAGCCGATTGATGTTATCTTGAAGCTCTTTGTTGAGTTTTCGGGCACCGCTTTTTATGGATGTTTCACTGACATTAGCAGAATATTCAACTTGCCTTCATGGATGGACTTACCAGCCTCGATCGTTACAAAGGACGATGCTACCACATCGAGCCAGTTCCTGGGGAGGAAAATCAATATATTGCTTATGTAGCTTACCCTTTGGACCTTTTTGAAGAAGGTTCTGTTACTAACATGTTTACTTCCATTGTGGGTAATGTATTTGGGTTCAAAGCCCTACGAGCTCTACGTCTGGGAATAACTCCTATTGGTGTTCGACCCCCACTCTTACATGAACTAATACGACTATTTCTAAGTGAACCAACTCTTGGTATAGGTTTTGTCATATTCTATTTATTATCATCTCATAAATATGAGTCAGAGATATATGGATATATCCATTTCATGTGAAAACAAATCCTTTATTTATTTGTACTGTACATTAGGTACATTAGTTACATTAGGTCTCTTAGAAAGTTAAGTTCCTATTTATAATTATAAATATAAAGCAATCTTACAAGATCTTATCTTTGCTTATTCTTTGGCCAAATTCTTTTAAGAATGACATTTTTTTTTTTCAACCTCTTATTCAAGAGTTGAAGACGTTATGGATCAACGGTGTCCACACTTATGAAGCTTCAAATAACAAGTACTTTCAGATGCATGCAACTTTGAAGTGGACCACCAATAATTTTCTTGCATATGCATATCTATTAGGGTTGAGTATAAGCTGAAAGTTAGCAAGCTCAGTATGCCATAAGGATGCATGTTCTATGCAGCTAAGAAACAACAAAAAAATATGTTATATCGAGCATCGCAGGTTCTTTCCCATGGATCATAGTTATTGGTGGGATAAACATCCATTCGATGGCACAATTGAAATAAATACAACTTCAACTCCTCTTTTATGCATAGATGTGATGCAGGTACTGACAGATGCATATATCTCTAGTGCTACTAAATTTACATTCCCTTGGAATTGGAATAAGAAGATTTTTGAGTTGCCTTTTTGGGCGCATAATTTGCTTCATCATAATTTGAGTGTCATGTACATAGATAAGAACGTATGCGATAACATCATTGAAACGTTATTGAACATGGATAAAAAGTCAAAAGATCATCTTAATGCTAAACTTGATTTGCAAACAATGAATACAAGATAGCACTCCATCCTTGAAGGTATGTTAATTCTACTAGAGTTTTCATATCTGTTGCATGTTTTTCTATGAGCAAGAAGGACAAAATTACATTATGTAAAATGCTAAATAATATAAAAGTTTTATATGTTATGACAATGAAGTCATACATGATACTTCAAGTACAAGGTTTTGATGATGAGCAAGTGGAATCAACTGTATTTCAGCTAAGGCTATGAAAAAATTGAAGAATTCAGTGAAGAATCTTTGAAGACTAGTGTGCAAATGTTTAATTCATTAAAAGTCTTAGATTCTTGTAAGAGCCTTACTTAGAGTGCATATTTAGGTTGCATTTCACCTTAAAAGTCTTTAGAAAAACTTTTCTAAAAAGAAACCTCATGAAAATCTTTTTAGAAAACTCTTTTCTTAAATTTTCATGTTTATTAGTCGACCAATAGACTTACCAGTCGACTAATCCTTTCGCTCCATATTTTCTAAAAAGTCATTTTTGTCAAATGAGTCGACCGAAGGTTTTATCAGTCGACTGGACAGAATGTCTGTTTTCTGGAAAATTAGCAGCAGTCGACTAATGCTTTTTATCAGTCGACCGAACAGAATGTTTGTTTTTCATGAGATTTTAGCAGCAGTCGACTAAAAGGTTTTTCAGTCTACTGATGATATTATCAGTCGACTAACTTTTCTCAAGTCGACTAAGTTTCAAAAGTTCAGATTTTCAAACGGCTCGATTAACAGATCAGTCGACCGACGATAACTGTCAGTCTACTAATAACTAACTATTAGTCGACTAACTGATGTTTCAGTCGACTAATTTTGCCGTTTTCCTGAAACTTCAAAAAGACGTGTCTTTTCATTTTTCAAACATTTTGATCATTCAAAATGGACAGTTTTGACACCCTTTCATACTCTCAACGTATGTTAAACTTTATCTATAAATATGAGTGCATTTTACACTCATCACAACAAGAATTCAATCGATTTGAATCATTTACTTATTGCTTTTCACTCCTATTCATTCAAGTATTTGTTTCCTCACTCACGTGATATTTTCACTTTAGTTTTTCACTAAATCACTTTGAGAGATAGTGAATTCGTGAGTAGAGTATTTCAACAACCTCAAAAGCCAATTGCATCTCATTTGCATTCAAAAGGAAGGCTCATAGGTTGTTTTGTAAGTTGTTACTTATTTTCTGTAAAAAGAAGGACTCCTTGGTGTAAAGAAGTTGTTTGCTTTCAGTAGGGTTGTTACTGAAAGTGGGACCAGTTATGGTCTGTGTGATCTTGTATTTTACAAGGTTGATAGTGAAAATCTCAAGCGGGTTTTGCTTGGGGACTGGATGTAGGTCGGGTTAGACCGAACCAGGATAAAATCTTGTGTTCTTTGTGTGTTTGCTTTGAGATTTGCAAAATCCTTCTATATTCCGCAGACAAATTTTAAAAACACTATTCACCCCCCCTCTAGTGCTCATTGCCTCGATCCCAGTGTAAAGAATTTGCTAAAGCTATGCAGGAAGAGTTTGAAATGAGCTTGATGGGCGAATTAAACTACTTCCTTGGACTTCAAATAAAGCAAACTGAAGAAGGAATCTTCATCAATCAGGCTAAGTATACAAAAGAACTTCTCAAGAGATTTGGGATGGACTCATCGAAATCAATAAGGAATCCTATGAGTACAACTACTTCTCTTGATAAAGATGAAAATGGTAAAAGTGTAGATACTAAACTCTACAGAGGTATGATCGGATCTCTATTATACTTAACTGCTAGTCGACCTGATATTATGTTTAGTGTTTGTATGTGTGCAAGATTTCAAGCTAATCCAAAGGAATCTCATTTAACTGCAGTAAAACAAATTCTTCGTTATTTGAAAGATACTTCAGATTTTGGTTTTTTTACCCAAAATCATCTTCCTTTGATTTAGTTTCATATAGTGATGCAGATTTTGCAGGAAGTAAATCTGATCGCAAGAGTACTAGTGGAACTTGTCATTTCTTAGGAAATTCCTTAGTCTCTTGGTTTAGTAAAAAGCAAAATTCAGTATCACTCTCAACAACTGAAGCAGAATATATAGCGGCTAGTTTAGCATGTTCACAAGTACTTTGGATGAAACAGACCTTAAAAGATTTTGGTTTGAATTACTCCACAACAACTATTTATTATGATAACACTAGTGCTATAAATCTTTCGAAAAATCCTATTTAGCACTCAAGAACTAAGCATATTGAAGTTAGACATCATTTTTTAAGAGATCATGTGTTAAAATGAGATATTTCGTTAAATTTTATTTCCACTAAAGAACAACATGCCGATATCTTCACTAAACCTCTTAAAAATGAAGATTTTATGAGAATTAGGAGAGAACTAGGTATTTGCTCGTTTTTGGATTTATAAAAATGCTGATTTTTGAACAAAATCTCAAAATCGCACTATATTAGTCGACCGATAAAATTCTAGTCGACTGGTGTTTTAAATTTTGGAATGTATCGCACCATATTAGTCGATCGATATATTTCTAGTCGACTGATGATATTTTTTAGAATGAGTCGCATATTCTTAGTCGACCGATAAAGATTTAGTCAACTATTTTTTTTTAAAAATTTTTTAAATGAAGGGACCCGATACCCCTTGGATTTTTTAAAACACCCGTTCTTTTTAAAATAAGCATCGTTTCACTTCGTTTTCGTATCTTTTCATTTTTCTTAAAAACGAAACCCTTAAAAACGAAAACCCCTTTTTGGTCTCTTTCCTCTCTCTCTTTCGAAAAACCCTCGGAGTGCCGTTCGATCCCATTTTCGCTGGGATTTTCTTGCCGTGACAGGGAAACGCTGGAATCTTCTGGCCGTGATCTTAAAACGCCGAAATCCTCTTGCATTAACTGGCGCATCTTCAAAACACGTCGGAACCCTCTTGTGTGACAGTGCATTGCCGGAATCCCCTTGTGGCTGACTTCTCACTCGCCGTCAGCCATTGTATACTCCTCTGGTTCTGTTTCACATCGCCGGACAACGTTCTACTTCTGCCGGAAATCATTTGGAAGTCGTCATTGTTTTTGGTAACTCTATTTTTTTAACCATGCCTCATACGAAGTCTGCATCTGCAAAAGATCTAGGTTCTCCTCCTCCTACACCTACTTCAAGACATGGTTTTTCACTAAGATTACTTCGAAATCCTCTTCTCTATGATACTTTTGGATCAATTTCTGCACTACCTATTTTACCAGGCCGAAATGTTCTATTTCACTTATTTTCTCGTTACAATATAAGAGAATTATTTCCTGGAATTTCACATCTTTTTGATGCTTGTGCAGATACCCTTCACTATCCGTTTCTTATTCACTTGTTTTACACGAATTTATAAATGGATCATGAAACTGGAGTTTTGTCCTCTCTTGTTCGTGATGTTGAAATCGAGTTTGATTCGAAATTACTTGGAGAAATTCTTGAAATTCCACCTTCAGACACTCTTTTCAACACTATTGAATTGAATGATGAAAGAGTTTTTGAACAAATTCTTCTTCCAGGAGCACATCACTGCCCTCCTTTCAAAAATACTAATCTTCAAACTCGTGCACGCATTGCTGGACGAATCCTTGCCCACAATGTTCTACCCAAAACTGGTTCTTTTGATTATTTTTCCACAGATCTATCTACGGCTCTTTATGTTTTATTTGGAAATATTTCTGTCAACTGGGCCAATGTGTATTTTACAAACTTGTGGAAACAAAAACCATTTCTTCCTTATGGTTGTCTTTTAACCCGTATTTTTAGACATTTCAAAGTTCCTTTAACAAATGAAAAATACATTGAGCAAAAAGAGTTCTTTGATCAAACAATTTTTAAAAGAATGAAAATTAAATATCTGCCTCTTTTAAATGTTGATCAAACTGAACCATCTGATCCTAATGAACCATCAATTTCTGAACCTTCACATTCTGCGATACCTTCATCTTATGCAAAAAGAAAGAAATTTTCGACAAGTCAAGACCATGATGAAGTTATGTAAAGACTGGAAGCTTTGGAGCTGCATCAACACACTTTTCGTGAAGATGTGACTCAACAACTATCTTCGATTCAGAAAGAGATTACTTCAATCAAGGATTTGTTCAACTCACTTTTCTGATCTTTGTTGTCTAAACTTTCATACTTTATGAGTTGTAATATTTTAAACTTGTATCGCTATTTTGCTTATGCTATTCCTGCCCTTACTCTTTTTGATTCTGACAAAGGGGGAGAAAAAGATAAAAGATCTTGCAATTGCAGGAGATCTTGCATGAGAAATGCAAAATTAAGAGAAAAAGAATGCTTTGAATGAATGTATTTCTAAACGCATGAAGAAATGATGAATGGAAATGCAAACCAATCAATATGTGATATATGTGCTTTAAATGTGCTAACTTTTAATGTTTTGCAGCATATTGATAGGGGGAGTAAAATCTCCATCTATGCATCTAAATGCTTCATCTTTGATTAAGTTTGTCATCATAAAAAAGGAGGAGATTGTTATGACAATGAAGCCATACATGATACTTCAAGTACAAGGTTTTGATGATGAGCAAGTGGAATCAACTGTATTTTAGCTAAGGCTATGAAAAAATTGAAGAATTCAGTGAAGAATCTTTGAAGACTAGTGTGCAAATGTTTAATTCATTAAAAGTCTTAGATTCTTGTAAGAGCCTTACTTAGAGTGCATATTTAGGTTGCATTTCACCTTAAAAGTCTTTAGAAAAACTTTTCTAAAAAGAAACCTCATGAAAATCTTTTTAGAAAACTCTTTTCTTAAATTTTCATGTTTATTAGTCGACCAATAGACTTACCAGTCGACTAATCCTTTCGCTCCATATTTTCTAAAAAGTCATTTTTGTCAAATGAGTCGACCGAAGGTTTTATCAGTCGACTGGACAGAATGTCTGTTTTCTAGAAAATTAGCAGCAGTCGACTAATGCTTTTTATCAGTCGACCGAACAGAATGTTTGTTTTTCATGAGATTTTAGCAGCAGTCGACTAAAAGGTTTTTCAGTCTACTGATGATATTATCAGTCGACTAACTTTTCTCAAGTCGACTAAGTTTCAAAAGTTCAGATTTTCAAACGGCTCGATTAACAGATCAGTCGACCGACGATAACTGTCAGTCTACTAATAACTAACTATTAGTCGACTAACTGATGTTTCAGTCGACTAATTTTGCCGTTTTCCTGAAACTTCAAAAAGACGTGTCTTTTCATTTTTCAAACATTTTGATCGTTCAAAATGGACAGTTTTGACACCCTTTCATACTCTCAACGTATGTTAAACTTTATCTATAAATATGAGTGCATTTTACACTCATCACAACAAGAATTCAATCGATTTGAATCATTTACTTATTGCTTTTCACTCCTATTCATTCAAGTATTTGTTTTCTCACTCACGTGATATTTTCACTTTAGTTTTTCACTAAATCACTTTGAGAGATAGTGAATTCGTGAGTAGAGTATTTCAACAACCTCAAAAGCCAATTGCATCTCATTTGCATTCAAAAGGAAGGCTCATAGGTTGTTTTGTAAGTTGTTACTTATTTTCTGTAAAAAGAAGGACTCCTTGGTGTAAAGAAGTTGTTTGCTTTCAGTAGGGTTGTTACTGAAAGTGGGACCAGTTATGGTCTGTGTGATCTTGTATTTTACAAGGTTGATAGTGAAAATCTCAAGCGGGTTTTGCTTGGGGACTGGATGTAGGTCGGGTTAGACCGAACCAGGATAAAATCTTGTGTTCTTTGTGTGTTTGCTTTGAGATTTGCAAAATCCTTCTATATTCCGCAGACAAATTTTAAAAACACTATTCACCCCCCTCTAGTGCTCGTTGCCTCGATCCTAGTGCACTTTCATTATATGGATATTCAACAAACATGTCTTGATGCATATACATTAAAGTGTTAGACCTAACTCAAGGATCGATTAGATCGGTACAAAGTCTGGACTAGAAGTGAGCTTTGGGCTAGCAACAAACGGGTGTTCTAGTCTTAACTTGATGGAAGTGAGAGGCTCGAACCTAAGGTTGTTGGCCCTCTGAGGTTGGATTGAACGTATATGGGGTGAAAACCTCTGTTGGACACAATGAAAAAGTGGTGTAAGGGTAACCGTGGTGAAGGTTTTGGGTGGTTATGAAAAAATGCTTAAAGAAATGGGAAAATGGGTAGACTAAAAACTGCCCTAGAGGCCAATCAGGAGAGGGTTTCGGTTTAGATCTGATATGGATTGAACCAATGTTTTTGGTCACCTAGGAACATGTGTTACGGTTAGGATAGTCTGCTATAGGCCAGGGAATAGTATAATAGGTTGTTTGAAGGCTGAAAAGGTCAAAGAATAAATATAAGGATTTTTAGGTTAATTGAGTAGATGCAGTTTTAGTCCTAAAGCTATGAAAAGTAAACTAATGTTACCTAGGGTCTGGTTACAGGTCTAAGAAACTATTATCAGAGGGTTAGAGAGTTGAATACCTAAGTTAGGCTTTAGATAGGGCAGTACAACAGAATCACGGTTGAGCGACTTTCAAATTGCTCTCTCAGGCACTGTAGCCTTCTAAAAGGAAACACGTGAAGAGCTTGGACCCTTTTCGTAGGCTGGATCCACCATCACACACTTGATGCTAGGTGAGACCATGAGGAGAGAAGAGAAGAAGATGTCAGAGAGGTAGGAGAGAGAAAAAAGGGATGCTAGAGAGATAAAATCGTTCAGAGAGAGGGGAATAACTAGAGAGTGTTTCTGATAAACTCAATTCATTATCTAATATCTCATGTGGCTCCCCAAGACCTCCTTATATAGATGGAGCTTGGGTTGTATTCTACTTGCATAAAGAAATCAACTGGATTAGGACTCCTTAACTAAGAACTTCTGAAAATAACAAACCAACTAAAACACTATTCGACAATTAATTAATTAACTCTAATTAACTTTAATTCATCTTTTATAAATAGAGCATGCACCATAGGACTCTATAGCATGACAGGCCCCCCTAGGTTGACTCCGCTTCTTAATTGACTTGGCCTATAAGCTTGACACATGTTCTGCTTCATATCTTAAACTGGACTCTGAATCTTTGACTTGTTACCCATTAGAAAAGTCATGTCATATGCCATGTCATCAACCTGAGACCCACACTATGTTGGTTGACCCTCCATTATCCTCTGGAGGTGGTGTAAATCTGGATCTATTATCATGTTTTGGATTATAATCGAAAGAGCGTAAGATTTCATACCTAAAGAGTCATAACCATCATGTGTTAATGCATCAATTTATTCCTTTGGCACTAAGAAGTATATTACTAAAGAAGGTCAGTATATTTCTTTTAATATCTGCAATTTTTTCTTAATTTTTCTAAATATAAATGTAATTTTATGTCTCATATTAGTTTGAAATTTTAATTAGAATTTTATGGTTAATTAGAGTTAAATCCTATTTAAGGATGAATTTTGAATGAAATTAAATTCCAATGTGGATTGAGGATTTAATTAAAAAACTAGGAATTTAGTACCTTTGAAATTTAAATTTTAGTATGCAATTGCAATTAGAATATATTTGGAATTAATTGATTTTTTTTAGTTAAATTGAACCTCGGTTTGAATTCAAGGTTTAATTGGGGTTGGATCTAAATTTTAGCATGCATTGACTTTGCTCGCATTTGTATTATGGTTCCTGCCATGACACGATCCATCTCCTCTATTTCTTTGCTTATTGGGTCTGAAATCGTTTCTCTGATTTGTATCTGAAATTCCACTAGAGGGGGGGTGAATAGTGAAATACGATGCAAATTGATAAAATAAAAATAAGGCAATAAGGCACAACATAATAAACACAGGATTTATACTGGTTCGGTCAAAACCCTGACCTACATCCAGTCCCCAAGCAAACCACTTGAGCTTTCCACTATAACATCCGAGTCACCGGATAAATAGTACAACACCCTCTTCCTCAGAGGTCTTCTTCTCTCAACAGAGAAGGGGCACACCCTCTTCCACAGAGGTCTTCTTCTCTCAACAGAGAAGGACAACACCCTCTTACACAGAGGTCTTCTTCTCTCAACAGAGAAGGGCAACACCCTCTTTCTCAGAGGTTTACTTCTTTCAACAAAGAAGGAATACAGTGAATAACAGAAAGTTACAATACTTCCTATAGAACCTTCAGAATGATATGAATGCACGAATGAAGGATTTTCAGAATGTTCTGTTTGTCACTCAGAAGATACTCTTTGTCAAAGAGTTATTCTTGACTTTTTCTCTTTCTTTTCTCTTTCTTTTTCTAGGCTCTCTTTCAAATATCGAATATGAATTTTTCTCGTTGTAAGCTCACATATCCATTCATTTTTCTTGTGTGTTGAATAGTTCATTTGAGTGTGTTTTTATAGCTTAAAAAAATAGTCGTTGGCTTTTTGAAATCGTAGTCTTTTTGAGATGTGAAATGTCATGTCATTTCAAAAAACATCTTTAGAGAAATTCGAGAAAGTCTTCTTTCCATAAAAGTAAAATATAGGGTACACTAGTTGTTGTAATATTTTAGGTAATACATATTTTATGTAAAAAGTCTATTTCTTACAATAGTACATTGAACGTTGGATTGTAAGCTATTATGTAGTTTTGTCTTTATTCTAATAAATGATTTGAGGTACATAAGTATTTTTTTTCTTTAAATGAGTGTAAGTACAATAAATGCTTTGAGATATTTATTTGTACATAGTCATGTCAAGAGTTTTCTTTATGTTGTGTTTTTCAAAGTCTACAGAGAGAATGAAGACTACAAGTAAGTCGACATTCTTGAGAAGGATATTTAACAAGGATTTCTTACAGGAGGTATTTAATGCTAAAGAGAATGATGACTTCAAGTAAGTCGACATTCTATGGGTTTGTAAAAAGGTAACTAGAGTCTTTTCAAAACCAATATTATATTTGTTTTCTTTGTGTAGCCGATTTCATGTTTTGTCTTTTTCCTATATTTGAAATCATTTCTTTAAATAAGGTAACTAGAGTCTTTTCAAAACATATTATATTTGTTTTCTTTGTGTAGCCGATTTCATGTTTTGTCTTTTTCCTACTTTTAAAATCATTACTTTTCAAGTTGTCTTGTATATGATATAAGGTACAATTATTACATTTTGAAATCATGTCAAAATACCTTTTTCATAAAGGGTTGTAAGAAGGTACAATTATTTGTTTTCAAAAAGGAGATTTTTGAAACTATCGTATACTTTTATGAAATAGCTTTTATGAATGAGTATGTAATATGCAATATGCATGCTTCTGAAGGTTCTGTTACATATGACTCTAAAGAAGAAAAAATCTTCAACTTGAGGTAGCCGATCTCTTTAGATGGTCTTTAGGGGTGCATGGCTCATCAAGCTTTTTCTTCAAGGAGTATGATTGCACCATAGTTGTACTTGAACAAGAGGTCTCTATCCTTTTTGAGTGAGATATCCTTGCGTCAAATACTCGTTAGATATATGGCAAAACATATCCAGTCATTATATAACAGTTTTCAAGAAGACATATTATCATATCATATGAAATCAAATAAGACAGTGTATCATATTATGTGACATCAAAACAGAGTTTCTCAATATTCTCCCCCTTTTTGATGATGACAAAATATGCTCCCCCTGTCAAAAAGACATTATGCATAGAAAGAATTCTTAACATAAAAATATTGAAAAATGTTAAATACTAGTATTTTTCTCCAATAATGGAGACAGGTTTTCTCCCCCTTTGTCATAGACAAAAAAGAAGGGATCAGAGTAAGTGAGTTATTACAGACCAAAATTAATTAAAGTTATTACAGTAAAAAGATAAATTATTACAGTCCAAAGACAAATGAGTTTATTCCGAAGGTGGAGAGGATTGAAGTGAACGGTTGGCTTGATCCGGCTGGAGGGTCTGTAGAGTTTGCTGCAACGAGGCTTGACGGCGAAGTATGCGATCCTGAGAACGCTGGACATCCATCAGTGCAGAGAAGTAATCAAAGTTGGATGTTGGAGCTTCTTCATCAGAGCCGGAAGGGTGCAGGGACCGTAGATTGAAGGAAGTAGCATCGAGGATCTGAGAGGGATAGAGGATGACTTCGTTTTGAAGGGGTACTTTGAAGTATTTTAAAATGGGAGTTATAAAACACCTGAAAAGAAGAGGCTGGAATTTTTGATAGCGAATAAAAAGGTCGAAGAGAATGTTGGATCAGTTTATCTGAGTAGAAGAACAAATTGCGTAGAGAAGGAGAGAGATTTTTCTTGGTACTAATCCCTTGCGTGGAGGCTTGGGATAGATATTGTGGAGAAGAATCTGGGCAGGCAGTTGAGCATGAGGTTGGAGATTCCTCATCTGCCAGGGAAGGTGTGAGCAGTTGGTACACAGAAGAATTTTTCGAAGTACCGACCGATCGAGTGGTACTATGTTGTCTAGGTTTATGCCGGTGGAAGGAAGGTTTATAATTCTGCCTAATGAGGAAGCATGAAAGAACATCAGGCGTCCGCGTACTTTGGTGGTGATGGTAGTTTGCTCATGATCAGAGGAAAAAATTGTGTAGAAGAGTCGGACGAGTTCGGGATAGTAAGCAGCTTGGGATGAAGATCCTAGTAAGTGTTTAAGTTCGGGGAGAGATCTTTCTAGGTCAAATAATATGAAGTCGTCGTAGTGAACCAATTTTCCTTCATGAATTGGTCGAGAGCAAAGGGAGTTGTAGTAGTGAAATAAATCGGGATACCTTAGGTCGGCGGCAGTGATTGCAGTGTTTGAGGAGGAAGCCATGGCAAGAGCTTAGAAAGAACGAGCAAGAGAAAAAGACTTGGAAAGAGTAAGAGTTTGTAAGAGAATAGAGAAAATCGTGGGGAATGAGATATGAATCAATCTAATAAATAGAAGAAGAAAAAAGTAATGGTGATAAGAAATGAATGACATTGGAAGTGAAGGATTTTTAGATTTTAGCTAAAGGAGAAAATGCGTGAGTTGTAGATTAAGAGACTTGTGAATGACAAATCAAATCAATTTTGGAAGAAAGTGTATTATATTAGTATAGATATTAAGGACATAGTTTCGAAATAATTTTTCTATATATGTAACAAATTTACTATGGGCAATCTTGTTGGATAGTGAGAAGAGTCATGAATTGAGTATGGAGTGTCATACTAAACGCAAGAGAGAGAATGATTCAAGGGTTTTAAAGATTTTCGTGAAAATCATGAAGAATAGATATAGAGTGAATAATGGCCTAATAAGAACAAACAACTTTTCAAAGAATTTACTTTAAGTGAAAGCTTTCCAAATGCGTGAAGGATGAGTTTGGAATAGGACAAACATGAATGTATGAGGAGATGCAATAATTTCTTATTTAAGAAGTGTATATTTTGATATACGTGAAAGGAGTGTGAATAGATATAAAGGAGGGTGATACGAATATGTAGAGAAATGAGAGTGGTCATAAAGGACACCAATCACTTGATGTTGGATAGGAGATGTATGACATAAAGTGGAGTTATGATAGACAAGAAATTAAGTTTTGCTTAAGGACAAGGTTTTGATGATTCTCGATTGAAGAGAGATATAAAATATATGAGAGAGTCATGATCACGGATGAAAAGGTACTTCGTATAATGTAGAGAGAGAGAGAGAGAGATAAAAAGGTGATACAAATCGTACTTATGAGTGGAGTACAAGTTTTTGAAAAGAGAGTTTTACAACACTTTTTCGTAAAAGATGTAAAGCATGAAGAGATGATAATAGATTGTTCTTAAGCTATGATATAATAGATGATATAGTACAAATTTACGTGAAATATAACAACTTAAAAGGTGGTATGAGAGGATAATCATTTGAATTTTTCATGAAAGGCATTAATATTTTAGTGAAGTGTCTCGATAGGAGGAAAGGAAGACATGATAGAAATAGAGTGTACGTAATATATGATATAGCAAATGATATAGTAAAAATTATACGTAAAACATAGCAACTATATCTTTAGAAGAAGGTAAAAAGAACCAAAAAAAATAATCATTCGATTTTGACTAAAATTTGAAAAGCAAGATTTCTCATAAAATAATAGGTTATCATGTTGAAGGTGAACCAACTTATCGTAAGAGAAGTTTTCATAAAAGGATAAAAAAAATAAAGGAGATATGAGATGAGTGATGTGAACAATGTCATGATAGCTTTTACTTTAATATAATTAGTTCTTATGGATATGAGTGAAAGGAAATAGGACAAGGAGTCATTATGGATGTGTACTTGAAAGATGACAAGTTGAAAGACATAAAGAATGTGTCTTATAAGAGTTTAGAGTATTCGTGAATATGGAAACCTAGTTTGACTAACAAAAAATCGATAAGAAGAAAAACCTTTTAAAATAAGATTTTAACATAACTTATAAGAAGTATTAATTGTGATTAATTTATAAGTCACTTAGTTTGCATATTCTTAGTTCTCTTCTAATTCGTGTAAAGTCTTCATGTTTCAATAGTTTAGTGAATATGTCTGCTAACTGTTGATTAGTGGGTATGAATTCGAGTTTAATTATGTTGTTTAAGACTTGTTCTCTTAAGAAGTGGTGTCTTATTTGAATGTGCTTAGTTCGTGAGTGTAAAATAGGATTCTTAGATAAGTTTATAGCACTAGTATTATCACAGAAAATAGCTGTATTTTCAAAATTTAAACCAAAATCTTTTAAGGTTTGTTTCATCCAGATAACTTGTGTACAAGCTAGGCTAGCAGCAATGTATTCAGCTTCAGTAGTTGATAAGGATACACGGTTTTGTTTCTTACTGAACCATGATACTAGTGAGTGCCCTAGCATATGACATGTTCCACTTGTGCTTTTTCTGTCAGATTTACTTCCAGCAAAGTCAGCATCGCTGTATGAGATTAGATCAAATGTAGAGGATTTTGAATAGAATAATCCAAAATCAACTGTGTCTTTTAAATATCTCATTATTCTTTTTACAGCTTTAAGATGTGATTCTTTTGGATTTGACTGAAATCTAGCACACAAGCAAACACTGAACATAATATCTGGACGACTAGCAGTTAAATATAGTAGTGATCCTATCATACCTCGGTATACCTTTGTATCCACAGACTTACCATCTTCATCTTTGTCCAAAACAATAATAGTGCTCATAGGAGTGGTTTTTGAAGCAGTTGAGTTCATGTTGAACCTCTTCAGAAGTTCACGAGCATACTTAGATTGATTGATGAAAACTTCATCCTTGGTTTGCTTAATATGCAGTCCAAGAAAGTAGTTGAGTTCTCCCATCATACTCATTTCGAATTCCTTCTGCATGGACTTAGAAAATTCTTCACAGAGAGTGATGTTAGTAGATCCAAAGATGATATCGTCTACATATATTTGAACAATTAGGGTATGATTATTCACTATTTTCACAAATAATGTCGAGTCTGCTTTGCCTACAGAAAAACCAGTTTTTAATAGAAAGGTTTTGAGTCTGTCATACCAAGCACGAGGTGCTTGTTTTAGGCCATATAAAGCACGTTTTAGTTTGAAAACATGATCTGGATATTGTTCATTTTCAAATCCTGGAGGTTGTTTTACATAAACTTCTTCATTTATAAAACCATTTAAAAAACCACTTTTAACATCTATTTGATATAATTTGAAATCCATATAGCTTGCATATGATAAAAACATTCTAATAGATTCAAGTCTAGCAACAGGAGCAAATGTTTCATCAAAATCAATACCTTCCTCCTGGTTGTATCCTTGAGCTACTAGTCTGGCCTTGTTTCTTATAACATTACCTGTTTCATCTAGCTTGTTTCTGAAGATCCATCTTGTCCCAATGATCGGATGATCCTTTGGTCTTGGTACAAGATCCCAAACTTCATTCCTTTGGAATTGATTCAGTTCTTCAGTCATAGCTAGCATCCAGAACTCATCGATGATGGCTTCATCAATCTTCTTTGGTTCAAGTTGAGAAATGAATGCCATATTTTGCAATCCGTTCTAGCTGAGCTCTAGTCTGAACCCCCTTTGTCAGGTCTCCCAAAATCTGCTTTTGAGGATGATCTTTGATATCAACAAATGTTCTTTGATGATCATCTTCATTAGACTTAGCTGTGTTATCTAAAAATAAATATGTACTTTCAACATCATCATCGTTAGTTTGCTTATGAACAGATTGATCAATAGATTCACAGAAACTAACATGCATAGATTCTTCAATAGAATTAGAACTCTTATTGAAAACCCTGTATGCTTTACTATGACTTGAATATCCTAAAAATATGCCTTCAATAGATTTAGCATCAAATTTATCTAGGCTATCTTTTGTGTTTAGGATAAAGCATTTGCATCCAAAGACTTTGAAATAGTCTATTCTTGGAGTCCTGTCATAGAATAATTCATAGGGAGTTTTATTTAATAAGGATCTAATGAGAACTCTATTTGTTATGTAGCATGTAGTATTAACAGCTTCTGCCCAAAAAGATTTAGCAAGATTATTGTGTTGGAGCATAGTTCTAGCTGATTCCTGAAGGTTCTATTCTTTCTTTCTACTACACCATTTTGAGGTGCAGCTCTAGGAAAGGCAAAGTTCTGAGAAATACCATGCAAGTTACAAAAATTTACAAAAAGTTCATTTTCAAATTCTCTTCCATGGTCACTACGGATTTTAACAATAGAACAAGATTTTTCATTTTGTAATTTTTTACATAAAATTTCAAATTGACAAAATGTATCACTTTTGTTTTTCAAAAATATTACCCAAGTAAATCTTGAGTAGTCATCTACAATGACAAAAACGTATTTATTGTGATTATGACTAGCTACTCTAGAAGGACCAAAGAGATCCAGGTGGAGAAGCTCTAGAGGTCTTTTGCTTGAAATGATATTTTTTTATTTAAAAGATGATTTAGACAGTTTTCCTAATTGACATGCATCACAAAAATAATCCCTTTTAAAAGATATTTTGGGTAACCCACGTACTAACTTATCTTTAGCTAATTTAGACATGTACTTAGAATTGACATGACCCATTCTCATGTGCCATAAATGTTGAGAGTCATTATTAGCTATGAGACAATGTTCAGTGATGTTTTCTAGGTATAGTTCATATATATTGTTTTTTCTTATACCTTTTAAGATAATATTTTCGTTGGTGTCTGCTATAAGACAAGCATTATGATTAAAGCTAACATTATAACCTGTATCACACATTTGACTAATACTTAAAAGGTTATGTTTTAAGCCTTTAACCAGGAGAACGTCTTTGATAAGAGGTTTATCTATATTTCCAATATTATCAATACCTATTATCAAACCTTTGTTGTTATCTCCAAAGGTGACGGTTCCTCCTTCTTTTTTATGAAGAACAACAAAGAGGTCTGAATGTCCAGTCATGTGTTTTGAGCATCCACTGTCTAGTATCCATCTGTTCTTCTTGTTTGGAGCCTGCAAAACATTAAGTAAAATTTCTTTTTGGTACCCAGTCGGGTCCCTTTTTGTTAGACTTTGGAACCCATATCCATTTAGATTTGGGTTTGTTTACAGCCTTAGAGGAGTTCAAGAAGTTAAAATTATAATACTCCTTTTTAGGTTCAGAAGAACTTTTCACAAACGTGGTCTTTTGATTCATACAAGAAGGCTTGTTGAAATGAGAGTAGCCAATACCATTCTTGTAAAAAGACACTTTTTGAGAGGATAAGAGTTTATCCAACTTCTCTTTTCCTTTAGTAAACTTGAAAACCGTTTTCATAAGGTTCTCAGTTTTACTTTTTAATTCTGAAATTTCTACTTGCAGATTTTTAGTTTTGGAGCTGGTAGAAGAGATTTCAGAAGTAATAAGAAGATTTTTCTTTTGTAACTCAGAATTTTCAATACTGAGTTTTTCATTTTTCAAAATAAGCTCTAGATTCTCAAATTTCAAATGTTTAATTTTTAGAATCGTTTTTCTTGATTCTTCAAAAAGTTCCTGAAAAGCATTTTGAAGTTCTTCAAAGGAGAAATCAAGAGATTCACTTACAGAGCTTTCTGCCATGAAGCACATGTTGGCGGTTTCTGCTTCATCATCATTTGACTCTTCACTGGTGGATGGTTCTGAATCATCCCATTGAGCATGCAGAGCCTTTTTCTTGAAGAACCTTTTCTTTGGTTCCTCAGTCTTGGATTTTCTTTTGAGAAGAGGACAGTCACGTCTCAGGTGACCTGGCTTATTATACTGGTAGCACATAGAATCTTCTTTTGGGTCTTTTCTTTCTTTGTGCTTATTTGGAAGCCGGTTTCTTCTCATAAAGCGCTGAAATTTTCTGGTGAGTAGCGCAATCTCAGTTTTTTTTTCTGAGTCTTCATCCTCAGAAAGGGCTGGGAAGGCTAGAGTTTTCTTCAAAGGTTGTTCCTCTTCCCTTCTTTCCTTCATGTGGACTTCATAGGCCACAAGATTGCCTATTAAATCGTCCAGGGTAAGTTTGGACAAATCTTGAGCTTCTTCAATAGCAGTAGTCTTTTTTTCCCAATCAGTTGTGAGAGATCTTAAGATTTTCTTCACCTTTTCTGTTTGAGAGTGGGTTACACCCAGAGATTTCAGATCGTTGGTGTTGTTGGTGAATCTGGTGAACATCTCTGTGATGGGTTCATCTTTGTTTATTTTGAACAACTCATATTTTCTGACAAGAGATGAGATTTTGGCTTCTTTCACTTTGTTGGTTCCTTCATGAATAACCTCCAAAGAATGCCAAATATCATATGCAGATTCACATATAGATATTCTATTGAATTCATTCTGATCGATGGCACAATATAAGACATTCATAGCCTTTGCATTTAGGTTTGCCATTTCTTTTCTTTATCAGACCATAAGTTATAGTCTGCGGAAGGAGATGTGTATGGATGCTCAACAATTTTCCATACAGCAAAATCTATGGATTTGAGAAATATAGCCATTCTGCACTTCCAGTATCCATAGTTGGAGCCGTTGAAGAAAGGAGGACGAGATGCGTGTTGATTTTCAATATCACGAGCATAAGAGGTAGATGTCATATGTGCTGGAAGACTTGTTATGTCGAAACCAGCAAACCTGCTCTGATACCAAATGAAATTCCACTAGAGGGGGGGGGGGTGAATAGTGAAATACGATGCAAATTGATAAAATAAAAATAAGGCAATAAGGCACAACACAATAAACACAGGATTTATACTGGTTCGGTCAAAACCCTGACCTACATCCAGTCCCCAAGCAAACCACTTCAGCTTTCCACTATAACATCCGAGTCACCGGATAAATAGTAAAACACCCTCTTCCTCAGAGGTCTTCTTCTCTCAACAGAGAAGGGGCACACCCTCTTCCACAGAGGTCTTCTTCTCTCAACAGAGAAAAACAACACCCTCTTACACAGAGGTCTTCTTCTCTCAACAGAGAAGGGCAACACCCTCTTTCTCAGAGGTTTACTTCTTTCAACAAAGAAGGAATACAGTGAATAACAGAAAGTTACAATACTTCCTATAGAACCTTCAGAATGATATGAATGAACGAATGAAAGATTTTCAGAATGTTCTGTTTGTCACTCAGAAGATACTCTTTGTCAAAGAGTTATTCTTGACTTTTTCTTTTTCTTTTCTCTTTCTTTTTCTAGGCTCTCTTTCAAATATCGAATAGGAATTTTTCTCGTTGTAAGCTCACATATCCATTCCTTTTTCTTGTGTGTTGAATAGTTCATTTGAGTGTATTTTTATAGCTTAAAAAAATAGTCGTTGGCTTTTTGAAATCGTAGTCTTTTTGAGATGTGAAATGTCATGTCATTTCAAAAAACATCTTTAGAGAAATTCGAGAAAGTCTTCTTTCCATAAAAGTAAAATATAGGGTACACTAGTCGTTGTAATATTTTAGGTAATACATATTTTATGTAAAAAGTCTATTTCTTACAATAGTACATTGAACGTTGGATTGCAAGCTATTATGTAGTTTTGTCTTTATTCTAATAAATGATTTGAGGTACATAAGTACTTTTTTTCTTTAAATGAGTGTAAGTACAATAAATGCTTTGAGATATTTATTTGTACATAGTCATGTCAAGAGTTTTCTTTATGTTGTGTTTTTCAAAGTCTACAGAGAGAATGAAGACTACAAGTAAGTCGACATTCTTGAGAAGGATATTTAACAAGGATTTCTTACAGGAGGTATTTAATGCTAAAGAGAATTATGACTTCAAGTAAGTCGACATTCTATGGGTTTGTAAAAAGGTAACTAGAGTCTTTTCAAAACCAATATTATATTTGTTTTCTTTGTGTAGCCGATTTCATGTTTTGTCTTTTTCCTATATTTGAAATCATTTCTTTAAAGAAGGTAACTAGAGTCTTTTTAAAACATATTATATTTGTTTTCTTTGTGTAGCCGATTTCATGTTTTGTCTTTTTCCTATATTTGAAATCATTTCTTTAAAGAAGGTAACTAGAGTCTTTTCAAAACATATTATATTTGTTTTCTTTGTGTAGCCGATTTCATGTTTTGTCTTTTTCCTACTTTTAAAATCATTACTTTTCAAGTTGTCTTGTATATGATATAAGGTACAATTATTACATTTTGAAATCATGTCAAAATACCTTTTTCATAAAGGGTTGTAAGAAGGTACAATTATTTGTTTTCAAAAAGGAGCTTTTTGAAACTATCGTATACTTTTATGAAATAGCTTTTATGAATGAGTATGTAATATGCAATATGCGTGCTTCTGAAGGTTCTGTTACATATGACTCTAAAGAAGAAAAAATCTTCAACTTGAGGTAGCCGATCTCTTTAGATGGTCTTTAGGAGTGCATGACTCATCAAGCTTTTTTTTCAAGGAGTATGATTGCACCATAGTTGTACTTGAACAAGAGGTCTTCATCCTTTTTGAGTGAGATATCCTTGCATCAAATACTCGTTAGATATATGGCAAAACATATCCAGCCATTATATAACATTTTTCAAGAAGACATATTATCATATCATATGAAATCAAATAAGACAGTATATCATATTATGTGACATCAAAACAGAGTTTCTCAACAGTATCTCCTTCAAGGCTTTGAAGAGTAGGAGGATCTTGGGTTTGTATCTCCTTTAAGTCACAGGGTGTGTCGAGAGCTTTGGTTGCTTCCGAGTGATGGATAGAGGCTTAACTTGACCTTTATGGCCTCTTCACCAGGTTTGCTGAGTACACACTCCAACCTTGCCAACACTCATGGCCCTGCAACCTCTATGACCTTGAATCAAGCGCTCTTATCACCCTTTTGCTTCTTCCTAATAGGTCGATTGGCCTTGTGATGAGAGTTAATGTGTCAATGGATGAAAATTGATGCAAGTGTGACATTCTCTTTATGGGGATGGTTAGTATGAAAATAGTGGTGAGGAGTTGAAAAGTCTAAAATTTGAAAAGGCTTTGTTAGCATGTGAATAACCACCTATGTGAATGTGTAATTATAGCAATAAAAGGTTAGCGGTATTATTAGTGGGTTAGTGGTGCAAATGCGTGGGTGTGTGCCTTAATGGTTGTGTCTTTGACTTTGAGTGTTGCGTGTTCTTTGATTTATGTTATTTTCTTGTGCTTCTTTAATAATGCATTGAGGTATTTGTAGTGTTTCTTTTGTGTGTATCGTATGGTAGAGCTCGTGTTCTTCTTCTTCTTCCAACAGTTTTGGTATCAGATTTTGGCTACGTGAAACTGGGCACAATACTATGGCGATGAAAGTCGTAGCTGAAGCAGAATATCTTTAAGTGGTGGAGAGAGGTAATTGTTTTTGTGGTTCATGATGTTGAATGGTATGAATAGACTTGACCTCTCACAAACTCTGGTTCCTATTTTTAGTGAAAAAAATTATGAATTTTATAGTATAAAAATTCAAGCATTCTTTATCTCAGAAGATTTTTGGGATCTAGTAGAGGTTGGTTTTGTAGGAACAAAAAGTTCTAAAGCAGAGGAGAAACTGACACATGCAAAGGAGATTCGGAAAAAGGACTTCAAGGCTTTACTTCTGTTGCAACAATCAGTTACAAATTTTATTTTTCCTTGAATTGTCAATGCCACAAAAGTAAAAGAAACATGAGACATATTAAGGAAACAATTTCATGGTGACAAGAAGGTAACCACAGTTAAACTCTAAACTTAAAGTAGGAAATTTGAGACACTATTTATGAATGGCAGTGAGTCTGTACAAGATTTCTTCTCTCAAATTTATATTATTATTAATCAAATGCGGTCTTTTGAAGAAAACATTATTGATCAAAAGATTGTAAAAAAAGTTTTGAGGAGTTTACCTTCAAAATTTAATCATATTGTCATTGCTATCAAGGAATCTAAGGACATATCAACTTACTCTCTTAATGAACTAATGGGTTCTTTGATGGCTCATGAAGTAAGAATGAACATATCAGTTGATAAAAATATTGAGCATGCATTTCAGTCTAAGGTCAAGATTTCTGATAAAGCAAAAAATGTTAAAAAATTCTCTAATCACAAGTATGTAGGCAGAGAAAGAGCTAGCTATCATGGTCATGGTTGAGGACAATGGAGATCCTACACCACCCAACAAAAATTAGAAAGTGGAAAAAAGGTGATAAAAAACAAAGTCACAAGGAGAAACAATGCACTTTTTGTAAAAAGATGGGTCATATTGAGCCATATTGCTGGGATCAAGCAAAACAAAAAGAAAACTTTATCGATAAAAAGCAAGAAGGTAATTTATTTTTCACTTGCTTAAATTCAAATGAAAGTGCTGGTGATATATGGTTTCTAGATAGTGAATGTAGTAACCACATGACAAACAAAAGGGATTTGTTTTGCCACATGGATGAATCGATGAAATTACAAATTGGGCTTAAAAATGACAAGCATATGAAAATTGAAGGCAAAGATATCATTGCAGTTAAAACTAAATCAGGCGGTGACAAGAAAATTGGAGATGTTTATTATATTCTTGGCTTAGTTCAAAACTTGCTTAGTGTGGGTCATTCAAAAAGGTTATTCAATAGTATTTTATGATAATATGTGTGAAATTAGAAGTAGAAAATCTAATGTTTAACATATTAAGATTCACATGGTTGACAACAAGATATTTTCTCTTAATATCTCATATCTTGATGAGTGTCTTTTTGCTGCTAATGTAAAGAATGATTCTTGGTTACGGCATCTACGTTATGGTCATTTGCACTTTAATGGTTCGAAGTTGTTAAGTAAAAAATGGATGGTACGTAGTTTGCCATCTATTATTTATGTTGATAATGTATGTGAAGGTTGTGTTTATGGCAAGCAACATAAATGATCATTTTTTATTGAAAAAACTTAGAGAGCTAAAAAGCCTATTGAACTGGTTCATGCTGATATATGTGGACTGGTACAAGCTCCATCTTTAAGCAAGAGTAAATAGTTTTTATTATTTACTGATGATTTTTTTATATGAGTTGGGTATTCTTTCTTGTTTAAAAGTCATAAGTGTTTGAAAATTTTCGGAAATCTAAAGCCCTTGTTGAAAAAGAAAGTGTCATGTTATAAAAACGCTTCACACTAATAGAGAAGGAGAATTTTTATCTGATGAGTTTTGGTTCTTTTTGTAACAAAATGATATTCGAAAGAAATTTACTACAAGAAAAACATCAAAACAAAATGGTGTTTGCCGAACGAAAAAATTGAATTATAGAAATGGCTCGAAGTATGCTAAGTGAGAAGAGATTCTCAAATGATTTTTAAGTTGAAGCAGTGGCAACATCAGTTCATCTTCTAAACACATCATCAACTAAGGTAATGTGCAACAAGACCTCATATGAAGCTTGGTGGAAACGAAAACCTGATGTAAGCTTTCTAAGAATCTTTGATTGTGTTGCTTATGCTTTAATTCATTTTGATGGTCATGTTAAAATGGATAAAAAAAAGTAAAAATTATATATTTGTTTGGTACAATGATAAAACAAAAGCTTATTGGTTGTTTAATCTTACTATTAAAAAGTTGATTATTCGAAGAGATGTTTTTGATAAAAATAGTTGTTGGGATTTGAAAGAAGAATCAGGTCAACATTTATCATTTTTGGAGGATGAACTTAAGTCTACTCCATCAAATGAGAATATGTCATCCCAGGGTTTTCATCTTCTTCCTCTTCAAGGACATCATCTAGTGATTTGAATGACCCTGACAACAACACTTTTCCACAGAAGGTACGATCCTTACGTGAAAATTGTGAATCATGCAATTTTGCTCTTATGACTGCAGAGCCTACATGTTATGAAAAGGCATATGGAAATGAATAGTAGAAAGAATCTATGAGAGAAGAGATTGCAACCATTAAGTAGATTAACATGTGGGAGCTTGTAAACCACTTAAAAAGATGCAATAGGTATGAAATGCACAAAAACCTGCTATAGATTTTTTTGAAACTTTCTTTCCTGTTGCTTAAATTAAATCTATTAGAATTGTATTGGCATTAGCAACTCATATGAAATGACAAGTTTTTTAATTTGATGTCAAGTCGGGCTTTTTAAATGGGTTTTTAGAATAAGATGTGTAAGTTGAGCAACCACAAAGATTTGTTGTTGATGAAAAAGAGAAAAAAGTTTACAAGTTAAAAAAACTCTTTATGTTCTTAAACAGGCCCCAAGAGCGTGGTATGAGAGGCTTGACTCATATTTTCAACAAAATGATTTTCATCAAAGTGAAAATAAGCCTATGTTATATGTCAAAGTGGAAGGTAATGACGTTCTCATTGTTTGTGTTTATGTGAATGATATTATATACACTGGTTCTTCAAATATTTTCATTAAAATTTTTAAGAATAATATGATGCAAAACTTTGACTTGACTGATTTGGGTGTCTTGCATTATTTTCTTGGACTTCAAATTTATCAAACAGTTGATGGTATTTTTATCTCTCAAGAAAAATATGCACTTGATCTTATTAAAGGTCACAATATGTCAAATTTCAAGGAGAGTTCTACTTCAATGAATATGAATGATAAGTTGTCATTAAATGATGAAACGACTCATGTAAATCCAAGACTGTTTAGAAGCATTATTGGTGGGTTAATGTATTTAACTCTATCATGTCCAGATATCATGTTTCTTGTTAGCTTGGTCTCAAGATTCATGCATGATCCTTCCAAGCATCATCTTGGAGCAGCCAATAAGTATATTCTTTGCTACATTCATGCAACCATTAATTATAGAATCTAGTATAAATCAGTTCATAATTTTAACTTAGTTGGTTTTACTGACAATTATTGGGATGATTTTGTAGACGACAGGAAAAACATAAGTGGGTATGTTTTCAATCTTGGTTCAGGTTCTATATCATGTAGCTCAAAGAAATAGTCTTCCATAACATTATTGTCACCTGAAGCTGAGAATATTGCAGCTTCTGCAACAGCTTGTCAAGCCATATTGATGAGAAGGATTTTAGAAGAAATACAACAATCTCGAGTTTATGCAAGAAAAATTTATTGCAACAACATGGCTACAATAGCAATGACAAAAAATCTATTTTTTCATGACAAAACTAAGCACATTGAACTTTGCTATCATTTCATTTAAAATGTTATTGTTGAAGATATAATTGTGTTAATACTATTCTACAAATGATCAAAGTAACTGATGGTCTCACCAAAGCACTTTCACATCCAAAGTTTATCAAATTCAGAGATTCACTTGGTGTCTTCAATTTTGCATAAGGGAGAGTGATGAAAGTTAACGTGTTAATGGATGAGAATTGATGCAAGTGTAATGTCTTTTTTATGAGGATGGGTCGTGTGAAAATAGTGGTGAGGAGTTGAAAAGTATGAAATTTGAAAAGGTTGTGTTAGTGCGTGAATAACAGCCCGTGTGAGTATGTAACGGTAGCGATAAAAAGTTAGTGGTATTATTAATATTAGTGGGTTAGTGGTGCAAAATACGTGGGTGTGTGCCTTAATGGTTGTGCACCTATAAAAAGGCATTAGATGAGAGTGGCATTGAGGTATTTTAAGTGTTTCTTTTTGTGTGTATGTATGTAATAGAGCTTGTGTTATTGGCCATATGGCAGGGCCCCAAAGGGGTTTGACTTTGTGGGATGGGACCTAGGCCGCTAGGCAGGCTAGGTGGTCTAGGTTCAAATCCTACAGGCATCACCCTTTGTGCAAGCCCAAGTGTGACCACTCTTTGGGGGCAAGGGGTAAGTTCACAGAGTTTTACACTGTCAAAATAGTCATCGTAAGTATGACAATGAGAGCCAGGGTGGCTAGGTCTCTGATTTGGGGGGCGGTTTCTCCGTGTAAATATCAAAAAAAAGAAAAGAAACTGAACTGGGGGTTGCCTGGAAACTCGTCAGCAAAGTAGTAGTACTTTTGAAACTTCTTCATGCCCCTATTAAGCTTGTGCATGAGAGCTCTAAGAAGATCTGCAAGCCTAGAAGAACGGAAGTTCAAATGCTCACAAACTCGAAATAGCGTCTTTTCTTCTATGCACCATTTTCTTGTGCGGAGTTTTGGTTTTTGAAAGGCAAGCTAAGGTTAGTCCGACCCTAGCAGATTTCTCTCAACCACATGTGGTAGAGGGGTTCGATCCTGGGCCTTCAGCTTGACACAGGACCCTGCTTACGACATGGGATACCACATCGGTATCTTGTGCAGAATTTGCTCAATGGAACCTATCATCCTTGTTTGTGATATTTTAGGGGTTGTATACTCATCCCCAAGCATTTCTTTCAACCAAGTTTTTTCCTTTAATTTAATTCTTTTGTTTTCCTTTAAAAAAAAAATTATAGAGATGAGATGACACTTAAGAACAAATGTATACACGCATAAAGTTAACAAATGACCAAGTAAACCCTTAACATGGGGTTGAATGAGATATCTGGACTGTTGGGCTGCATTATCCTACCAACGGGGGCTCAGTGTGGTTGATAGGAGCTGTCAATGCACGTCTCCCTATGGTGGGACGTTGCAGGTTCAAAACCCCAGTGGAAGGATTGAATAATAACCGGTGGGGTCTCCCTAACCCCAGCTTGCCTTTAAAAAAAAGAGGAAAAGGTAAAACTTTAATATACAGATTAAGAATAACCAAAGTTCATACTTAAAATTGCACCAACGGCTGTAGTCATTTCATTTGGTAGGGGTAAGCTACTGGAATGCCATAAGTTCTAAAAGCACACACAGACTGTGTGTGCTGCGTTTAGTCACTAGAATGTGTGAGAACTACCATGTGAAATGGGTATTTTCATTTTTTTTTTAAAACCAACCATGTAGATGTTCTCATCATAGTGAATTTGCTAGGATCGTGTATTTAGGATGAAAAAATGCAATTTTTAGATGCGTGAATATTTATGAAGATTATGCGCCATTGATTTTAAAGCCTTAACCTTAATTAAGCATCATAATGGGATGATTCAAGAATTGGTTTGTATAAAACCAAGCATTTAGATCAAATCTTAATGGTTAGATTCAAGAGAAAATAACAAAAAATTCATGAAAATTATAGTTCACATGATAGTTCTAATATTCTACTTACTATATATATATATATATATATATATATATATATATATATATATATATATATATAGACCATCATTGGTTGTAGATTTTGGACATTCTTTTGGTTGGATGGTCTATATATATATATATATATATATTTGTTTTTTAGAATTTATCTAGTAAGAAATATGCTGTACATGAAAACTTTGACATTTAGACATGCTATTCGAAACATGAAAAATGGATAGCTTACAATGCATTTAAAATTTTATAATACAAAGTATTCTGGGCCGTTGATTTTTAGAGCTTTCAAAACCATATCTAAATATAAAAAAATCATAATCTAAAGCACGTCACTTAATAAATAAATGATAACAATTCAATCTTTGAATTTTGACCAATGAAAAACTCTATTGTTAGAGAAGGAATGCCATCAATCATCATTGGTTATAAATTTTGGACCTTCTTACCTTCTTTTGGTTGGACGGTCTCTCTCTCTCTCTCTCTATATATATATATATATATCTCTCTCTCTATATATATATATATTGAAAAACGACCTTCAAATAATTTTTTCAATGAAAAAACAAGTGTTTTTAATTGACAAAACCAGTGGTTTTACAACCATCGAATTTTCATCACCCTGTACGCATATTGGATTTTGGCAATTCAAAAGCCAGTTTTCACTAAAAACATGTCGATATCACATCCGTGAGGTTATTTTGACAAAAAAAAAAAGAGTTTGCCAAGTCATTTGTATATATAAACGATTGTAGTATACTTTAACCCTGTATATATTCTTTGGCATGGATTTGTGCACCACAAAATTGGCATAATGAAGTAATATCTACGAGCAGTCCTCACACTTAGTTTTGGGAAACATTGGGAAGAATCCAAATGGAGACTGATGGACGAAAGGCTAACTGTGAGCAGATTGTATGCTGGTTTTGAATGAGATCCGCTTCAATGTGCTGAGATTATGACATAGATGGAATCATCTTATTTAGAGACGATGGCTATATGATGGTCGATGGTGCACACCTCAGGATGGGTGGGAACAAAAATCAATGTATATTGAGGCATGAATGGGCAGTAGGCTTCGCTATTAGAGATCGCTTAGGCAATAACTTAGCTATGGGCTGGTTGCATATATCCTCCAAAAGAAGCGCTGCACAAAGAGTGAGTTGCAAGCAGTGGTAAATTCAGGATTTTTGGTTAAAGGGGAGCAACATCTTTTTATAATAAAATAAAATAAAATAGTTCAAAATGAGGTTATTTATCCTACTCTTCAAGTATTGGTGACTGTTTGCATTGATAAGCTACTAAAAAACTGACTAATGAAACCTTAACCTTATATACAAAGAGTATAAAAACAACCTTGCGTAATATACTTTGACATATATAGTTTGTTACATATAGGTAATGATAATCAAGAACCACAAATTATTGAGGAATTTGAGAATTGGGTTGTTAACATGTGACTGATATATCACATAGGTGCAGGTGCAGAAACGACAGGTTGTTGAGTTGTGTGTGATTATAGGAGCCAGATCCGTTAGGAAGGATATCTCAATATGGATGCTTATCGGAGGTTGGAGGAGTTGCTATTTTATTGGGATTTATTTCCTTATTTATCTCTTCCTCCCTCTATTTATTTTGATGATTGTAACCTTGAAGATATAATAAAATTCTTCTGGAGAGTGGCTTCGTTTAGTCGTGGATGTAGGCTACCATAGCCGAACCACGTTACTTCTGTGTTCTTGTTTGTTCTTTTTCTCTTTGTAACATGGTATCATAGCATCTCTCATCATTAGCCTCTTCGTGATCTCTGGAGTCCTGCCGTTGAGTTGCCTCGCTAAGAAGGTATTTTTCTTCTTATATGTTGTTGCTGCTCCACCTTGCTAGCTCTGTTATTGTGGTGGATCTCTGTTGCATCTGTGACATTGTAGCACTCTCATCCTCTGGTTCAACGTTTGCTAAGATCAAACCAGGATCATGTTCAGTCTCTTTTCGGCGTCATCTGTGTTAGCAAGACCGTCTGTTTGGTCTGCTAAAATCAAGCTCCCTGCATCTTGTTATGTTTGTTGCAACACTTGTTTTTTCTTTTTTCTAGAGGTCTGTCATGGTCGACGCTGCTAGTCATGGTGTTTTTTCACAACATCCAACCAGTAATGGTTCAGCAGGTATGTCTCAGTTTCACGATTCTGCTAATCCTGCAATGAAAATTACTATAGTTTTCTGGAACTGATTAAATTATCTTTCTTGGTCTAAATCTGCCATGTTATTCTTGAGTGAAAAATCTAAGTTGGGTCACATTATAGGTCAAATTTCTCAACCTTCTGTCGATGATCCAAAGCTAAGTGAATGGATATCAACAGATCACATGATCATGGCATGGCTTCTGAACTCAATGGATCCAAAAATTTCAGACGGGTTTCTATTTTTAGAATCCGCCAAGGCTATTTGGGATGCAGCCAAAGACATTTACGGTGAGCAGTTCAATGTTGCTCGACATTATCAGTTAGGCATACAAATTAGGGATCATAAACAGGAAGACAAACCATTTAGTGAATATATTGGATTTTAAGAGAGACGTGGGATGAATTGGACTCACACATGCCTGTTGCGATTAATCCGACTACTATCACCAAGTGACAGGAACAAGAAAAAATGTTTCAAATGCTTGCTGGCTTACGCCCAGAATATGAGCATTTACGAAGCCAAATCTAGATGACTCCTGAGCTGCCCTCTTTAAGCACTGCATGCTTCATTGTTATGAAAGAAGAATGTAGATGAAAGGTTATGAACATATCTCCGAAAGAAAAAGAGAATCAATGTAAGATCCACAATTTTTAATTTTGATGTAATATTGCGTAAATATGTTGAAATCGATGAATTTTTATGTTTTGGCAAATTCTGGAATTTTGCTTATTTTGATAATCGGGTAAAATCACATAATTTATGTAAAAAGAGTTATTTCGAGAAATCTAGAGCGAATTAACTTCCGAAACTTTTAGGGTAAGTTTGGAATAAGGTTGTTGTGATACACCTCGAATTTGAGATCCGAACGATGAGAAAATCTCGTCAGTGCATGTGAATTACGAGTTTCGCTTCAAGTTTGGACCCGAATCTGAAAACGCTTAATTCTAGCAAACGAGAGGTAATTTTCTTAAAAGGCAATGAGAATTTCATATTAATTGAGTTTATGAAGAAAACTAAATGGATTGTTGGAATTAAATTAATATTTTAATGCATTAAATAAGCATTATTTTAAGAGGTATACAATATGCGATTTTTGGATTTGGATCCGGAGCAACTAGAAGACCCAAACCCATTGGGCGTCCTCTCTAGAGGACATTTTTAGTCATGGTTGACCAGCTGGTCAAAGGTAGACCAGCTGGATGGTATTTTAGAAATAATATTGCATGGCTTTGAAAAGAAGGCCTCTATTGGCCATGTATCATTTCCAAAACCTCATAATGGAGCTTGAAGGCCATCATGAGGGGCGTCATTTCCAAAAGAAAAGCATGGGGCTTGCGCCCCATGGCATTTTTGAAAAGTTTTTGAATATTTTCAAATGCTTAAAATCGATTGGGCTAGTTGGGTGGCAGCCAAGGGCACCCCTTGCAATTTGTTCAAAGTTTAATGACTTTACAAAATGACGTTTTTGAAAAATTTCTAAAACTTTTTAAATGCATGACATGCATTGGTTGTGGGGGGGCGTGGAGCTCCCCCGCCCTCCATCTTGGAGGGAATCATCCTAGCCGTCCAACCCAAAGCACACCCTATATAAAACCTCCTTAGAAAAATCGGCCCCACTTTGTTGGGCGATTTTTCCTAACTCCCTCTCTCTCTTCTCTCTCCCAAACCTCCTCTCTCCTCTCTTGTCTCCTACTTCCAGCCGTGGGTGTCTCTTGGAGGAGAGAGCTGCAACTAACACTTCCTTCCCTCTCCAACCAAGGTGAAGTTTCAACATTCCTTTTTTTTATTCAAGGATTTTGGAATATATGAAACCCATGAAGCAATGCATTTCATGCGTGCAAGCTTCAAAGAGGTGGATTAGCTCTAGAAAAAGTACTTTCTCTATGGGTGTTCATGTTGGTTTCCATTGTTCTAATGGCTGCATGTTAGGTAATCAATTTCCTTCCTCTCTTTTCTAAATGCATTTTCGTTTTTCCTTAGTACAAATGCATGCAATCCCAAGGTGGGTTAGTTGATTTAGAACTTCTATTGTCAATGTTTGGCTCTTAAATCTCTCTCTTAGCACATTGTGGGTTGTTGCAGCTTATACATGTCGTTTCTTTTATAACAGCAATATTGGTTGCCCTTTTTCTTGTGTTCTTTTTCTCATCCTACCTTGAAGTGCTTCCGGTGGCGCCTCTCATTTTGGTGGTTGGGTTTTCGGCGCTCCCAGGGTCTTGGGAAGCATGCTGGTGTGAAGGACCGAGCTGAGCTCGTTCAGCCCACACCCAGCACCCGCTTTTGTACATGCTATTTTGTATTTTCCCACTTTCTTTGTTTTGTCTTTTTTTTTTTCGAGTCGGTTCTCTTGGTAGTGCATGACCAACCGGACCACCTTGGGGACGGCTTGAGGATGCGGCCAACGCCTCCTGGACGTCCGTGAATCGAGCCCTTAGGCTTTGGACCATGATGATGGGGGTTGGCACGGTCTGGTCCAACGGACCAGATCCTTTTTTCCAACCCACTTGCACCATAGCTGGAGTTGGGCGCCATGCGGGTGGCCTGTGCGCCCAGCACCAACAAAAAAAAAACTATATATTTTATAAAAATGTTTTTGTGTAACAATCCTAGATGGTTCAGTTGGGTTTCATTTTTCTCAGGCCTTCGTTTGGCTGGGTGCCGGTCTGAACCTAGGGTTCAGACCAGCACCATGGCTCAATTTGACCGGTGGCGTGCGCTAGCCTAGCCCAGCCCGTTTTCCCTTGGCTGGGCTGGGTGCGCACCATTTGGGTGTTGTGCACCCATGGCATTCGGTAAGCACTTGTGGGTGCAGGTCTGAACCGAGGCTCAGACTTGAACCCTTTGTGAGCCCAGCTAGCAACTAGTGCTAGCCGCGACTCACCCTTGTTGGAGCCGAGTGCCAGCCACTTAGTGCTGGGACACCACGGGCCTCCCATCAGCTGAACCTCCTTGGGCTTAGGTTTGAACTGAAACGTTCAGACCTTAGCATGTTGTGACAGCGGTCTGGTCCTGTGGACCAGATACCTCGGTCAACCTTAGGACCCCCTCTCACTAGACACCCGATTTACTCTTGTTGGGGTCTTGAACCAGCTCCAACCGAATCCCTGTTAGTGGTCTTGTCCGATCCACAAGTCGAACCAGATTCGGTTAGCAAGTGTGATAGTCTGGTCTGTGGGACCAGACCATCGCTTTAGTGGAGTTTTTGGCAGCACATGTGCGGATCCGCGTGTTGGCACACTTGCAGCCCTCTAAATGCTACTATTGTGGTTGTCAACACGTTTTATCAACAACCAGCTCGTGCCTACTTCGAGTTGAACCCTATTAGGTTCAAGTTAGCCCTTGTATTGCCCTGCACCATCCTCGCACCTCAGTTTGGTGTTTGGCACGAGTGCATGCCTTGGGATGCACCGAATTCGGGTGGTGTTTTTGGTATATATATATATATATATATATATATATAGGTATATACGTGTACAAACATGTATGTGCCTCTTCAAGCATGTTTGAAAGTGTGGGTATTTATATATATATGTGTACATATATGAATATTAGTATATACACACATAATGATCGATTCGGTATGAACGAATGGACTTGGGACACTCCTGTGTCCCGTCCAGATATTTCTTTAGGTGATTCCACACTCTGAACTAGGTATGAATTCCCTAGTATTGTCCTTAGTTCGTTTCGACAAACGGTTGTTTCGGGTCCGCGGTCGCGGCACCCCAAACCGTGGTAATGCCAATGTAATCCCCATTAGATGGGTTACTTCAGAATCACCTTCGGCACATATATGTGTCATATTGTGTAAGGAAACCCCCTTATGCTTTAGTTTACATTCGACAGATCAGAAAGGTATGCAATTGACCATTATTGTAATTCATGAACTTAGAGACTTCGTTGATGTATATTACAAGTGTTGTTTCGAGTCCGCAGGCGCGGCACCCATACCGTGGAAATAGCTGATGTTATTCCCATAAGATGGAATTTTAGATGAATTCAATTTAAAACCCTTGAGAATACGAATGTAATTCCCATACATATGAGAATGTTGTTAAATGGAATCTTAACACTGAAGTATGCAAGTTAATGCATTATTAATTATCACATATTATGCAAATGCCTCTGTTGTTTATACTTGTGCAAAAGATAGAAACATGTGATACTCTTTCACTTTGCACTTAGCACATCCTGACACGGTTACTGAGTAGTGCGTACTCTGAGGAGGTACATTGCTTGAGGCATTGGTAAGCACACCTCATGCACTTACTTCAAGAATGAAAAGACAGAAAATTGAACACCATTGGGTATGAATAAACAAAAATGACTTGTTGTGGGCTCAGTCTGAGTCCTCGGGCAGTGGCCTATGTGTTGTGTATGGACTCTTGTGTGATATACCCTAAAATAGAAATAAATAATATGGTGTTGTGACTGCTTTCACGAGCAGTGTGCTCTGTTGGACGCATGAGGCTGAGCACGTGAATGGGCAGGCCAAGTCCTCGCTTTGCGTACCCTGCGGGGACCATGGGGCAAATTCCTCGTTGAGAGGTGTGTTTGAACATGAGCCTAAGAAAGATAAACCTGCTTCACCCCATTCACAAAATGGTTCACCTTGGGAGAGGGTGGATGGTACAACCCTGAGTGACATGTCGTTACTACGACACGTGTTTTGACAGGAGTTGTAGTGTCCTTTGGCCTCCAGTCACTCAGAGTCAGGGAGGTTGAGGTTGCCTTTTTAGGACCTCACTACTGCAGTAGTATGAATTGCAATCCTTGCCTATGCGAGTATTTTCTCCTACCTGTGTGTTGCTCGCATATGATTGACTCGGTTTGTAGCTTTCCCGGTTACCACACTATAATTTGAATAACAGACGTCGGGTGCATGTCTCACAGAATGCGAGGTTTTCTTCGCGTACCCGAAGGAGTAATCAGAAGAACTTAAAGACTAACCAAACAGCTGACTTACAGTAGTTGTTACTTTACTTGTGCTGTAGACCTTACTTCAGTTACTTTACTTGTCTTAGTTGTTACTTAGTTACTCTACTTGCTGTCAGCACTAGTTACTGCTTGAGTACTTATTACAGTTACTTCAGTTGTTACTTTACTTACTTGCTGCTCAGTACTCATTACAGTTCAGTTTGCTGCTTTAGCTACTTGTTTTCCCTTTACTCTAGCTCTGCTGACTAGTACTTATCACTTTGCACTTACCTGACACAGGCACTTACACTTGTCAGTTATGTTACTGCTTTCCTTTTTATATAATATATGTTTATGCTTGTGGTTGTTTCTTCACCACCTCGCAAGAGGCTTGACCCCGTTTCATGGGGATGTAGGTGACGAACATGTATAGTGCGGATGTGATGATACGCGGTGGAGGCTCGAAGGACCCACACTTACCCTGCAGATTCTGTACTTGGTGGTTTTTGGGTGTTGTTGGGATGTATTCCCTATTTTGGATTTTTTGTACTCTTATTTTTGTAAACCTTAAACTCTTGGGTTGTATGCCCCTTTTTACGTTGTGGTTACACTTTGGTTACACTGCTTTTACTTGTTGGACTCACCTGTGGTGGCCGCCCAGAGTCGCGGCTTTGTTGTTTTCTAACACCTTGATTTCCGTTGTTTTCTAGTTAAACCCTTTCAAAAAAAAAAATCACAGAAAATTCTAAGTTTTTTCAAAGTCAGGGTTTGGGGCACCACAGCGATTGGTATCAGAGCAGAGTTAAGTGTGTGATCCGAGCTTCATCGTGCAGACTCGAGGCGAAGAGGCCTTGAGTGGAGTTGTGCGACATTTTGCACGTAATGTGCATATGTTGGCACCTCCCTGTGCCAGGTGTTTGGAAGATCACGCTGGACAAATCTGTCCCTGTGAGTTGGCTGAGTGCCCCTACTGCAGTCTTCGTGGGCATGTCGAAATTGAATGTCAGACGAAGCAGCGGGATAAGCTCTGAAGGAGCAATACGGAAGACATCGACGATGTATCTTCGGTCACTGGACCATTGGTAGTGGAAGTGGATAGCCAGGATGGAGAAAGACGTGGAGTGATCGATTCTCTCCAATATTCTCTTGAGTCCTATCCATATGCGGTTTCCTCGTAGTACGTGCCTCTGATCCAGATAGAAGTTCAGGAAATCTCTGACACGCCGTTGAGGAATGTTGTTTCTCCTCCTCGTGTTAGGCCAAGGCGCTATGGGAGTCGGAAGGACTATAGAGACTTCTACACCAGCAAGTCATGAAATTTGTGATGTGATGTTTTGATGTTAGAAACACTAAGTCAGTGTTTCATTTTTTGTTTTGTCTTGCTTGAGTTGTTCGTAGTGCTTGTTTAACCCTGTCTTGACGAAGGGTGTTTCTGTAATGTTGCAGTTTTCTTATTAATAAAATGAAAATTTTCTATCTTTGTGTACTTGCCAAGTTGCTTACGTGTAGATTTTACGTATTTAGATGGTGTGGTGTGTGAGGTGTGACGACCTTATGGAGACCTTGAACAACCTTACAGAGGTTGTCGGACGTCAAGCAGAAACCATGAGGAACATGGGCGAGCATATCCAGCAGGCCGCCTAGGGACAGGGAGCACCTGCCCAAGTTTCGGTAGCAGCGGTACCATACAAACAATTTATGAGTATGAATCTGCCCTTATTTGACAGAAAAGCGTCGCCTGAAGCTACTGAAGACTGGGTCTGAGAAATGGAGCATATATTCTATGTACTGCAAGTCGGTGATGATCGAAAGGTAGATTTTGGGACATATTGTCTCAGAAAGGACACAAAAAGGTGGTGGGCGACCACCTGAGAGATAAAATTTGACAACCAGCCAGTTGATTGGGACCAGTTCGTAGAAGCATTCTACGCAGCTTACTTTCCAGCTCACGAGAGGAGCCGAAAAATGCAGGAGTTTCTTGACCTTCAGCAGGGGAGTTTTTCTCTTGCGGAATACGTTACCCATTTCCGCAGCTTGGAGAGATTTTTTCTGAACCTATACACGATGAAGAAGGAGCGAGCACTCAAACTTGCTCAGGGTCTGAAGCTGGTACTACGAACAAAGGTGTACACCCGTGCACCGACTACGGTAGATGAGGCTTTGGTGACGACCCCCTTGCTTGAGCATGACTGGATCAAATCTCAGACAACTCTCGCACCATGTCAGCAACAACATCCTGTCCAAAAGAGTTGGCCGAGGAAGAGACAATTCCAGAAGAATCAGGGTGGAAGGAAGTTTCATCCTCAATCAAAGAAGCAACGCAACAACAACAACAACACCTGTCAGATATAGTATCAGAACAGCAAGCCTTCATATCAGCAGCGCCAGCAGCCGCAGCAGAAGCAGCTTACTGCGGCCAGTTGTCTGAAGTGTACTACTGACCATCCAGGGTGATCCTGCCCACGAGACATATGTGGTTGCTTATATTGTGGGAAGATGGGTCATTATATTAGAGATTGCAGAAAGAAACAGGCAGATGATCAGCAGAGGAATATGTCGAGCACTTCTCAGCAGGCGCAACAGAGACAACCCCACACACATCAGTATCAACATTAGCAATAGTAATCGCAGCAACCGAAGCCAGCTAATCAGAAAGTTGTTGTCGGTCGAGCATACGCGGCAACGGTTGAGCAAGTGACCAAGGTAGAGTTGGTCCAAGGTACGATCTCAGCAGCTGGACATGAAGCTTTTACTTTGTTTGATTGTGGTGCTACTCATTCTTTCATAGCTGCAAGATTTGCTTGTACTTTATTGTTGATAGTCGAGTCTTTGAATTTCCCGTTGGAGGTTCGCACTCCGACTGAAAAGAAGTCATTTTGTGATTCGTATATTCCGAACATCGAGGTGTCAATGGTAGAGCATAACCTGTCAGCTCACATTATCCTGCTAGACATGACAGAGTATAATGTCATTCTACGCATGGATTGGCTTTTTGAGTACCATGCTCAAGTCTTTTGTCGGGAAGGCAAGGTCGTTCTTTCACGGCCTGATCGTCCTATCTTGGAGATCAAGCTTCCTCGACCTCTGCGCGATAGTCGCATGATTTCTTCTTTCAAGGCTGAGAAGTATCTACGGAACGGGGGTACTGCATTCTTAGTCAGTATCACCCCAGTTAAACCCGAGATGGTTTTGATCGATGACTTGGACGTGGTCCAAGAATTTGCCGATGTGTTTTTGGAAGAACTACCTGGTTTACCTCCGAAGCGAAAGATCGAATTCAGTATCGAATTGTTGCCTGGAACTACACCTATTTCCAAGGCACCATACTATATGGCTCCAGCGGAACTAGAAGAGTTGAAGCGACAATTGGAAGAACTCCTCGAACAGGGTTTCATTCGACCTAATGCTTCACCGTGGGCAGCACCAGTGTTGTTCGTGAGGAAGAAGGATGGATCCCTGAGATTGTGCATCGATTATCGGATGCTCAACCAAGAGACGATTAAAAACAAGTATCTGTTACGCAAGATCGAAGATCTTTTCGATCAATTGCAGAAGGCGAAGATTTTTTCGAAGATTGATCTCAGATCGGGTTATCATCAGCTTCGTATTCGAGAAGATGACATTGCGAAGACAGCCTTCCGGACGAGATATGGGTTATACAAGTTCGTGGTGATGCCTTTTGGCCTCACAAATGCTCCAGCAGCATTCATGGATCTGATAAACCAGATCTTTCGTCCATCTGTAGACTCGTTCGTGATAGTATTCATTGATGATATCTTGGTCTACTCAGAGAGTCCTGAGCAGCATTAAGAGCATCTGCGGATTGTTTTGAGTACTCTTCGTGAGCATCAGTTGTTCGCCAAGTTCTCCAAGTGTGAGTTTTGGCTCGAGCAAGTCATGTTTCTTGAGCACGTGATATCGAAGGACAGAGTGTTTGTCGATCCAGCGAAGGTTGAAGCAGTTCTGGGCTGGAAGCAGTCTCAGAATGTGTTTGAGATTCGTAGTTTTCTTAGATTGGCTGGTTATTATCGACGTTTCATCCAAGACTTCTCGAGGATTGCATTACCTTTGACGAAGCTTTTGCGTAAAGGTGTCAGGTTTGAGTAGAATAGTGCTTGTGAAGACAATTTTCAGATCCTGAAGTTGAAGCTGACGACCTCGTCGGTGTTGGCTTTACTATTGGGTAGAGGTGGGTTTGTGGTGTACACAGACGCCTCTGGTACCAGATTGGGTTGTGTGCTTATGCAGCATAGCCGGGTGATTGCCTATGCCTCTAGATAGTTGAAGACTCATGAGCGAAATTATTTGATGCACGATTTGGAGTTGGTAGCAGTCGTGTTTGCTCTGAAATCGTGGCGACATTATCTGTATGGGGAATCATTTGAGGTCTTTTCAGACCACAAGAACCTCAAGTATTTGTTCTCTCAGAAGGAGCTGAACATGAGGCAACGACGTTGGCTTGAGTTTCTTAAGGACTACGACTTTACATTGTCTTATCATCTTGGTAAGGCGAACGTTGTAGTAGATGCGCTTAGCCGCAAAGCGAGTGGTGTTCTGGCTAGTCTTGTGTGGAGCCAGAAGCTTATTGAGGATTTTGTAGCCTGGAAACCTTTTTCTGTTGGTGGTGGTTGGATCAGATTGTCTGGTATGACCATTCGATCCGAGTTTTTGCCGAAGATCGTAGAGGCTCAGAAGCTTGACAGCCAGTATGACAAGTTTCTAGCCTTGGCAGAGCAAACAGATTCTTCTTTTAGAGTGTCTGAAGATGGCAGCGTTCGTATGAGAGATCGCCTTTGGGTACCGAGTAACCCTGAGCTGAAGAGAGAGATTTTTGGCAAAGCTCATATGTCGAGATACACGATTCATCCTGGCGGAACGAAGATGTTCAAGGACTTGCAGCGAAAGTATTGGTGGAATGACATGAAGCGCGAGATAGCAGCTTACGTTGCGAGATGTTTGACTTGTCAGCAGGTCAAAACGGAACACCGGCGTCCCGGTGGTTCCATGCAGAGGATTGAGATTCCTCAATGGAAGTGGGAAAATGTCACGATGGATTTTGTGGTAGGTTTGCCACTGACTAGGCGTAAAAACGATACGATTTTAGTAGTCATAGACAGACTCACCAAGTCTACCCATTTCTTGCCGATCAGGATCAGTCAATCTCTTGAGAGTTTAGCTGATTTATACGTCAGAGAGATTATTCGACTTTATGGTGTGCCGAGATCTAGAATTTCCGATCATGATCCCCAGTTTACTTCATGACTGTGGGGTCAGTTGCAATCTGCTTTGGGGACGAAGTTGAAGTTCAGTACAACCTTTCATCCCCGGATAGATGGACAGTCCGAGCGAACGATTTAGACATTAGAAGATATGTTACGAGCTTGTATGTTTGACTGGAAGGGTGAATGGGATTCACACCTGTGTTTGGTTGAGTTCGCGTATAACAATAGTTACCACGATAGTATCGGTATGGCCCTGTACAAAGCGTTGTCTGGGAGACCTTGTCGGTTACCATCTTATTAGGACAATATCAGCGATAGATCGAGCAAATCGCCGATTGTTCTTCAGCACTATACAAAGCAGGTGCAGAAGATTTGTGAGCGTTTGAAGGCAGCGTAAGATAGACAGAAGAGTTATGCTCATAAGAGACATCGCGAATTGTCTTTTGAAGTTGGTGACATGGTCTTTGTCAGAGTTTCGTCGACGAAGAGCGTGTTTCATTTTGGAAAGAAAAGAAAGTTGAGTCTGAGATACGTTGGACCGTTTGAGATTGTGGCAAGAATTGGTGAAGTGGCATATCGTGTCGAGTTGCCACCATAATATGCTCACATTCACAATGTTTTTCATGTGTCGATGCTCAGGAAGTACATTATTGACCCATCGCATGTCATTTGTTACGAAGACGTGGACGTACAGGAAGATCTGACTTTGTCAGAGCGACCTATCAAGATTGTTGATCGACGAGATCAGCTTTTGCGTACCAAGACTATTCCGCTAGTTAAGGTACGTTGGCAGCACCATGGCATTGAAGAATGCACATGAGAACCAGAAGCGAGCATGAGAGAGACATATCCAGAACTTTTTGTAACCTCCTAAGGGTGATTTCGCGGACGAAATCCTTTTTAAGGAGGGGAGGATGTAAGATCCACAATTTTTAATTTTGATGTAATATTGCGTAAATATGTTGAAATCGATGAATTTTTATGTTTTGGCAAATTCTGGAATTTTGTTTATTTTGAGAATCGAGTAAAATCGCGTAATTTATGTAAAAAGAGCTATTTCAGGAAATCTAGAGCGAATTAACTTCCGAAACTTTTAGGGTAAGTTTGAAATAGGGTTGTGGTGATACACCCCGAATTTGAGATCCGAACGACAAGAAAACCTCGTCAGTGCATGTGAATTACGAGTTTCGCTTCAAGTTTGGACCTGAATCTTAAAACGCTTAATTCTAGCAAACGAGAGATAATTTTCTTAAAAGGTATTGAGCATTTCATATTAATTGAGTTTATGAAGAGAACTAAATGGTTTGTTGGAATTAAATTAATATTTTAATGCATTAAATAAGCATTATTTTAAGAGGTTTACAATATGAGATTTTTGGATTTGGATCCGGAGCAACTAGAAGACCCAAACTCATTGGGCGTCCTCTCTAGAGGATGTTTTTAGTTATGGTTGACCAACTGGTCAAAGGTAGACCAACTGGATGGTATTTTAGAAATAATTTTGCATGGCTTTGAAAAGAAGGCCTCTATTGGCCATGTATAATTTCCAAAACCTCATGATGGATCTTGAAGGCCATCATGAGGGGCGTCATTTCCAAAAGGGAAGCATGGGGCTTGCGCCCCATGGCATTTTTGAAAAGTTTTTGAATGTTTTCAAATGCTTAAAATCGATTGGGCTAGTTGGGTGGCAGCCAAGGGCGCCCCCTTGTAATTTGTTCAAAGTTTAATGGCTTTACAAAATGCCGTTTTTGAAAAATTTCTAAAACTTTTTAAATGCATGACATGCATTGGTTGTGGGGGGGGCGTGGAGCTCCCCAGCCCTCCATCTTGGAGGGAATCATCCTAGTCGTCCAACCCAAACCACACCCTATATAAAACCTCTTTGGAAAAATTGGCCCCACTTTGTTGGGCGATTTTTCCTAACTCCCTCTCTCTCTTCTCTCTCCCAAACCTCCTCTCTCCTCTCTTGTCTCCTACTTCCATCCGTGGGTGTCTCTTGGAGGAGAGAGCTGCAACTAACACTTCCTTCCCTCTCCAACCAAGGCGAAGTTTCAATATTCCTTTTTTTTATTCAAGGATTTCGGAATATATGAAACCCATGAAGCAATGCATTCCATGCGTGCATGATTCAAAGAGGTGGATTAGCTCTAGAAAAAGTACTTTCTCTATGGGTGTTCATGTTGGTTTTCATTGTTCTAATGGCTGCATGTTGGGTAATCGATTTCTTTCCTCTCTTTTCTAAATGCATTTTCGTTTTTCCTTAGTACATATGCATGCAATCCTAAGGTGAGTTAGTTGATTTAGAACTCCTATTGTCAATGTTTGGCTCTTAAATCTCTCTCTTCGCACATTGTGGGTTGCTCCAGGTTATACATGTCGTTTCTTTTATAACAGCAATATTGGTTGCCCTTTTTCTTGTGTTCTTTTTCTCATCCTACCTTGAAGTGCTTCCGGTGGCGCCTCTCATTTTGGTGGTTGGGTTTTCGGCACTCCCGGGGTCTTGGGAAGCATGCTGGTGTGAAGGACCGAGCTGAGCTCATCTAACCCACACCCAACACCCCCTTTTGTACATGCTATTTTGTATTTTCCCTCTTTCTTTGTTTTGTCTTTCTTTTTTTTTTGGGGTCGGTTCTCTTGGTAGTGCATGACCAACCGGACCAACTTGGGGATTGGGGCTGGCTTGAGCATGCGCCCAACGCCTCCTGGACGTCCGTGAACCGAGCCCTTAGGCTCTGGTCCATGATGATGGGGGTTGGGACGGTCTGATCCAGCGGATCAGACCCTTTTTGCCAACCCACTTGCGCCGTAGTTGGAGCTGGGCGCCATGCGGGTGGCCTGTGCGCCCAGCACCAGCAAAAAAAAAACTATATATTTTATAAAAATGTGTTTGTGTAACAATCCTAGATGGTTCAGTTGGGTTTCATTTTTCTCGAGCCTTCGTTTGGCTGGGTGCCGGTCTGAACCGGGGGTTTAGACCAACACCACGACCCGGTTTGACCAGTGGTGTGCACTAGCCTAGCCCAGCCTGTTTTTTCTTGGGTGGGGCTCGGTGCGCACCGTTTGGGTACTATGCACCCATGGCATTCGGTAAGCACTTGTGGGTGCATATCTGAACCGAGGTTCAGACCTGAACCTCTTGTGCGCCCAGCTAGCACCTAGTGCTAGCCGCGACTCACCCTTGTTGGAGCCGAGTGCCAGCCACTTAGTGTTGGACACACCGAGCCTCCCATCAGCTGAACCTCCTTTGGCTTAGGTCTGAACTGAAAGGTTCAGACCTTAGCATGTTGTGACAGCGGTCCGGTCCTATTTACCAGACACCTCGGTCAACCTTAGGACCCCCTCTCACTAGACACCCGATTTACTCTTGTTGGGGTCTTGAACCAGCTCCAACTGAATCCCTATTAGTGGTCTGGTCCGATCCACAAGTCGGATCAGATTCGGTTAGCAAGTGTGACAGTCTGGTCCGTGGGACCAGACCATCGCTTTAGTGGAGTTTTTGGCAGCACATGTGCGGATCCGCGTGTTGGCACACTTGCAGCCCTGTATATGCCACTATTGTGGTTGTCAACACGTTTTATCAACAACCAGCCCGCACCTACTTCGAGTTGAACCCTATTAGGTTCAAGTTAGCCCTTGTATTGCCACGCACCATCCTCGCACCTCGGTTTGGTGTTTGGCACGAGTGCATGCCTTGGGATGCATCGGGTTTGGGTGGATTTTTAGATATATATATATACATGTAAATATGAACGTATATATATAGGTATATATGTGTACAAACATGTATGTGCCTCTTCGAGCATGTTTGAAAGTGTGGGTATTTATATATATATATGTGTACATATATGAATATTAGTATATACACACATAATGATCGATTCGGTATGACCGAATGGACTTGCGACACTCCTGTGTCCCGTCCAGATATTTCTTTAGATGATTCCACACTCTGAACTAGGTATGAATTCCATAGTATTGTCCTTAGTTCGTTTCGGCAAACGGTTGTTTCGGGTCCGCAGTCGCGGCACCCCGAATCGTGGTAATGCCAATGTAATCCCCATTGGATGGGTTACTTCAGAATCACCTTCGGCACATATGTGTATCGTATTGCGTAAGGAAACCCCCTTATGCTTTAGTTTACATTCGATAAATCAGGAAGGTATGCAATTGACCATTATTGTAATTCATGAACTTAGAGACTTCGTTGATGTATATTACAAGTGTTGTTTCGGGTCCGCAGGCGCGACACCCATTCCGTGGAAATAGCTAATGTTATTCTCATAAGATGAAATTTTAGATGAATTCAATTTAAAACCCTTGAGAATACGAATGTAATTCCCATACATATGAGAATGTTGTTAAATGCAATTTTAACACTGAAGTATGCAATTTAATGCATTATTAATTATCGCATATTATGCAAATGCCTCTGTTGTTTATACTTGTGCAAAAGATAGAACCATGTGATACTCTTTCACTTTGCACTTAGCACATCCTGACATGGTTACTGAGTAGTTTGTACCCTGAGGAGGTACATTGCTTGAGGCATTGGTAAGCGCACCTCGTGCACTTCAAGAATAGAAAAGACAAAAAATTGAACACCATAGGGTATGAATAAACAAAAATGACTTGTTGTGGGCTAAGTCGGAGTCCTCGGGCAGTGGCCCTTGTGTTGTGTATGGACTCTTGTGTGATATACCCGAAAACAGAAATAAATAATATGGTGTTGTGACTGCTTTCACGAGCAGTGTGCTCTGTTGGCCGCGTGAGGCTGAGCACGTGAATGGGCAGGCCAAGTCCTCATTTTGCGTACCCTGCGGGGACCATGGGGCAAATTCCTCGTTGAGAGGTGTGTTTGAACATGAGCCTAAGAAAGATAAACTTGCTTCGCCCCATTCACAAAATGGTTCACCTTCGGAGAGGGTGGATGGTACAACCCTGAGTGACTTGTCGTTACTACGACACACGTTTTGACAGGAGCTGTAGCGTCCTTTGACCTCCAGTCACTCAGAGTCAGGGAGGTCGAGGTTGCCTTTTTAGGACCTCACTACTATAGTAGTATGGATTGCAATCCTTGCCTATGCGAGTGTTTTCTCCTACCTGTGTGTTGCTCGCATATGGTTGACTCGATCTGTAGCTTTCCCGGTTACCACACTATAATTTGAATAACAGACGTCGGGTGCATGTCTCACAGAATGCGAGGTTTCCTTCGCGTACCCGAAAGAGTAATCATAAGAACTTAAAGACTAACCAAACAACTGACTTACAGTAGTTGTTACTTTACTTGTGTTGTAGACCTTACTTCAATTACTTTACTTGTCTCAGTTGTTACTTAGTTACTCTACTTGTTGTCAGCACTTGTTACTGCTTGAGTACTTATTACAGTTACTTCAGTTGTTACTTTACTTACTTGCTGCTCAGTACTCGTTACAGTTCAGTTTGCTTCTTTAGCTACTTGTTTTCCTGTTACTCCAGCTTTGCTGACTAGTACTTGTCACTTTGCACTTACCTGACACAGGAACTTACACTTGTCAGTTCTATTACTGCTTTCCTTTTTATATAATATATGTTTCTGCTTGAGGTTGTTTCTTCACCACCTCGCAAGAGGCCTGACCCCGTTTCATGGGGATGTAAGTGACGAACAGGTATAGTGTGAATGCGATGATACGTGGTGGAGGCTCGGAGGACCCACACTTATCCTGCAGATTCTGTATCTGGTGGTTTTTGGGTGTTGTTGGGATGTATTCCCCGTTTTGGACTTTTTGTACTCTTATTTTTATAAACCTTAAACTGTTGGGATGTATGCCTCTTTTTACATTGTGGTTACACTGCTTTTACTTGTTGCACTTACCTGTGGTGGCCGCCCGGCCTCGCAGCTTTGTTGTTTTCTAGCACCTTGCTTTCCGTTGTTTTCTAGTTAAACCCTTTCAAAAAAAAATTCACAGAAAATTCTAAGTTTTTCCAAAGTCGGGGTTTGGGGCGCCACAATCAATCTGCTTTGTTGTCTAGCGGTAGAGAGAATATCCATTCTTCATCAACTAGTGAGACAACGCAAAGTGAATAAAGTCAATATACCCACTCGGATGTTCTGCACCTACTGCAAAAAGGAAAATCATACCAAAGATAAATGTTGGAAGTTAAATAAGAAAAAACAGTTCCAGAATTCCAAATCCAAGAATGCATATGCTGTCGTGAAAAGTATTGAAGAAGAATTGTCATTCATCATTGAGAAACTAACTCAAATTCTAAATGAGTTCTCTAAACAGAATGTTACGGCTACTGCCATAAAAGATGACACTGCAGGTACTTCTTCCCTGGCTTTTCTTTCTTTTATTAATCAGTCAAGTTCGATTGTTGATACTGGGGCGTTAGATCATATGTCAAGTTCAACACTTGGCATGATAAATTTGGAGACATCTAATAAAATGGTGACCATTGCTAATGGTACTAAAGTCAATGTTGAAGGAGAGAGAATCGTTTCTTTCTTTCACTCAACTGACAAAAGCAAAGTGTTTTTTATGCCTCAACTCGCCTCCAATCTTTTATCAGTCAGTCAGATAGCCAGAACTCACAATTGTGATGCTATTTTCTCCCCATCTAAGGTGATTTTTCAAGATCGAGCGACCAAGAAGACGATTGGTGAAGGAGTTGAACACAATAGTTTATATGTGCTATAACATGCGTCTACTGCATTTAGCGCTTCTTCAAAGGAATCTGGAGTAAAATGGCATGCGCTCTTAGGTCATCCCTCAAGTCAATCATTATCCAACATATTTTGTGATTTACATGTTGATTGTAATCAGTGTGATGTTTGCCAGTTCTCTAAGTTTAGTAGACTATCATTTGAATCTTTTGAAACTAAGTCACTCTGTGCTTTTGATTTGGTGCAATTTCGACGTTTGGGGCCCTGCATCTGTCACTTCCTACAATAGTTTTAAGTACTTTGTGACATTTATTAACGATTTTTCCAAAACTACTTGGGTATATCTTCTCAAGTCAAAGGATGAAGTTTTTTCTCAATTTCAAAGGTTCTATAATATGGTGTTCACTTAGTTTGAAACAAAAATAAAAGTTTTAAGAACCGACAATGGGAAAGAGTATGCGAATCAACTCTTTTCTGATTTTCGTCATACTCAAGGGATCAAACATGAGACAACCTGTGTAAGTACTTCTCAACATAATGGGGTGGCTAAACATAAAAATCGTCATCTCCTTGAAGTTACTCGAGCTCTTCTTTTTCAAAGCCATGTTCCTATTGAATTCTGGAACGAAGTTGTTTGCACAACCAATTATCTTATAAATAGGCTACCCACTAGTGTTCTAAATCATAAATCTCCTATAGAAGTTCTCAAAGGAAAGAAAGACTCTCTCAAGCATTTGAGGGTTTTTGGAAGCACAACATTTGTTTCGCAGCATCCTTAAAATAGACATAAACTTGATCGTAGGTCCATCAAATGCATTTTTTGGGGTTATTCTCCCTTCCAAAAGGGATACAAATGTTATGACTATTCAGCCAAGCGGATGTACATTTCTTGTGATGTAAGATTTATAGAGGATCGACCTTAGTTTGATAATGATTCAAATCGGCCCACTTCAACGTTTGCATCCGATCATGCGCTGCCTATTATGTGGTTTGATTATGCTTTAACAAAATCTACAGCTTCAGAGTCGGCCACAGAGGATCAACTTCAAGGGGGGCATGATTCTCATGATGAGCAAAATCTTCATGTCCAAAATAAAAAAGAAGTCATTCAGCGACGATCCACTCGTGAAGTTCATCCTCCATGTCGACTCTAAGATTATGTGTTATTCTAGACAACTCAACATCTGATTCAAGCTCATGTTTCCTAGGAGCATCTTCCAAAAAGTTATGTCACATTTCTGTTAAGCATTTCTCAACATAAAGAGTCAGAATTGTTTGAAGAAGCCAACAAGTCCCTTAAGTGGAAAAAGGCTATGGAAGAAGAGTTTTAAGCTCTAAAAAACAACAAAACATGGACGGTTGTTTCTTTACCCCCAGATAAGAAACCGGTAAGTTGCAAATGGGTATACAAACTCAAGTATAATAGTGACAGCTCGTTAGAACGCCATGAAGCTCATCTGGTAGCCCAAGGTTTCACTCAAACCCAAGAAATTGACTATACTAAGACATTCACTCCCGTGGCTAAGATGAATACCTTAAGGATTCTGCTGTCAATGGCAAGTAATCTTGAGTGGGACATGTTTCAATTAGATGTAAAAAATGCTTTTTTGCAGGGTGATCTTACAGAAGAAGTATACATGTAGTTGCCGCCAGGTCTTGACAACAAGGATCCAATGTTGGTTTGCAAGCTTGAAAAATCCATTTATAAATTGAAACAGTCACCTCGTGCCTGGTATGAAAAATTGAGTTAAGCTCTTCTAAATTATGGTTTCTTAAGAAGTCCTTCTGACAACTCGTTATTTACATGGAAAAGAGAAAATAAGATTGTTCTTATATTAGTATATGTAGATGATATTATTATAACTGGCAATGTTGCTCAAAAGATCATACAACTCAAGACTTATCTTCAAAAAACCTTTGATATTAAGGACTTAGGCATTTGTCAGTATTTCTTGAGAATTGAAGTAGGACATTCCAAAAAGGGGCTATATCTCTCACAATACCAAAGATTGGTTGGAAAATTGATTTATCTAACTATTACCCGGCCAAATATTACCTATGTTGTTAGAGAAGTAAGCAAATACATGCAAGCTCCTCAGGTGTCTCACCTGAATGCAGTAAATCGAATTCTCAAATCCATCAAGCAAGCTCCAGGCCAAGGCATTTGTATGAAAAGAAATTGTCATTATAATATTAAAGCTTTTGCATATGCTGATTGGGCAGGAGATATCACAAATAGAAGGTCTACAACTAGTTTTTGTGTCACAGTTGGAGGCAACCTGGTTTCATGGCTGAGTAAAAAACAAAAAGTCGTATCTCGTTCTAGCGTTGAGGCTGAATACAGAGCCATGTCCACAGTGACATCAGAAATTATGTGGAATAAAGTTGTTCTCAAGGATATGGGGTTTGAAATTAAGCAGCCACTCACATTGCATTGTGATAATCAAGATGCCATACATATATCAACAAACCCCATATTTCATAAAAGGACAAAACATATTAAAGTTGATTGCCATTATGTCCGAGAAAATGTTCAAAGCGGTGAAATCTCAACTATTTACACAAAAAGTGAAGATCAAGTTGTTGATATCTTTACAAAGACTGTTGTCGAATCATGCCTCAATTATATTCTCGACAAGCTGGGAGCGATGAACATATATCACCCCCAGCTTTAGGGGGAGTGTTGAGTTGTGCGTGATTATAGGAGCCAGATCCGTTAGGAACGATATCTCAATATGGATGCTTATCAGAGGTTGGAGGAGTTGCTATTTTGTTGGGATTTATTTCCTTCTTTATCTCTTCCTCCCTCTATTTATTTTGATGATTGTAACCTTGAAGATATAATAAAATTCTTCTAGAGAGTGGATCCATTTAGTCACGGATGAAGGCTACCATAGCCGAACCACGTTACTTTTGTGTTCTTGTTTGTTCCTTTTCTCTTTGTAACACAGGTGCAACATGGAAATTTCAGAATATATATATATATATGTGTGTGTGTGTGTGTGTGTGTGTGTTTCCTAAAATGCATTGACACATATGGATCATATTTGCAGCATTGAGAGGGCTTAAATCTAGAGGGGCAAGAAGATCAATTGCAAGCTATTATTGATCTTAATGTACCAGCATGGGATAACACATCAACCTTGGGAGTCACACCCAATTTAGTACTTTTGATTTTGGTTTGGTTGATTTTTTGACATGACAGAGATTTGTTACGACAATGAAGCCGTACATGATACTTCAAGTACAAGGTTTTGATGATGAGCAAGTGAAATTAACTGCATTTCAGCTAAGGCAATGAAGACATTGAAGATATCGATGAAGAATCTTTGAAGACTAGTATGCAAATGTTATATTCATTAAAAGTCTTAGATTCTTGTAAGAGCCTTACTTAGAGTGCATATTTAGGTTGCATTTCACCTAAAAAGTCTTTAGAAAATCTTTTCTAAAAGAACCCTTCGTGAAAATCTTTTTAGAAAACTCTTTTCTTAAATTTTCGTGTTTATTAATCAACCAATAGACTCACCAGTCGACTAATCCTTTCGCGCCATATTTTTTAAAAAGTCATTTTTGTCAAATTAGTTGACCGAAGGTTTTATCAGTCGAATGGACAAAATGTTTGTTTTTTGGAAAATTTAGCAGCAGCCGACTAATGACTTTATCAATCGACTGGACAAAATATGTGTTTTCTAGAAATTTAGCAGCAGTCGACTAATGCTTTTATCAGTCGACCGGACATAATGTATGTTTTTCAGAAAATTTTAGCAGCAGTCGACTGAAAGGTTTTTCAGTCTACTGATGATATTATCAGTCGACTAATTTTATCTCTAGTCGACTAAGTTTTAAAAGTTCAGATTTTCAAATGGCTCGATTAACAGATCAGTCGACCGACGATAAGTGTCAGTCTACTAATAACTAACTATTAGTCGACTAACTACTGTTCCAGTCGACTAATTTTGTCATTTTTTCTGAAACTTTAAAAAGGCGTGTCTTTTCATTTTTCAAACGTTTTGATCGTTCAAAATGGACTGTTTTGACACCCTTTCATACTCTCAACGTATGGAAACTTTCAACTATAAATATGAGTGCATTTTACACTCAAAAGAACTGGAATTCAATCAATTTGAATCAATTACACTTTGCTTTTCACTCATATTCATTTTCTCACTCACGCGATATTTTTCACTTCAGTTTTTCACTCAAATTTCTTTGAGAGATAGTGAATTCGTGAGTAGAGTATTTCAACAACCTCAAAAGCCAATTGCATCTCATTTGCATTCAAAAGAAGGGCTCATAGGTTGTATTGTAAGTTGTTACTTATTTCATTTTTATGTAAAAGGAATGACTCCTTCGTTTAAAGGAGTTGTTTGCTTTCAGTAGTTGTGTTACTGAAAGTGGGACCGGATTTGGTCTGTATGATCTTGTAGTTACACAAGGTTGATAGTGGAAATCTCAAGCGGGTTTTGCTTAGGGACTGGATGTAGGTCGGGAAAGACCGAACCAGGATAAAATCTTGTGTTTCTTTGTGTGATTGCTTTTCAAATTGCAAAATACGTTTATATTCCGCAGACAATTTTTAAAAGCACTATTCACCCCCCCTCTAGTGCTCGTTGCCTCAATCCTACTGCACTTTCAGCCCCATCTCAGTACACCAACCCCTTGGGTTTAAGACAATATGTTTATTAATATATAGGTAATATAAGCCATTGTGAGCGTGATGGAAACCTAGAAGATGCGATGATTGCATTTCATCTATAGAAACTTCCAAGACAATGAAGATCCAAACCCTCCAAATAAACTTCCAATGTGATCCTATTGAATCCAAATGTGTTGCAATCATATTGCCTAACACTCTTAGCCAAGCTACTAATGTAGTACCCAATGCTAAGTAGAGTGTGGAAGCGCTAAAGGAGCCATCACTCGATAGCCACCAAGAGATATTGTCCTCCCGCTACTGAAGTGTGCAACCGACCAACATGTTCATAAGAGTCGTCCACTATTGGAAGGCTAACTCCGAGAAATTTCTTCTCAGCACTAAATTTCATGAGTTGCCTTGTTGTTACTAGACGTCCCCCACCCGACAATACTTCCTAAGCATCATTAAGTGCAAGATATCCCTAAGCCTCTGATCTTCTAACCAACAATCATGCCTAAAAAGCATCACATTTTCCGTCCCCAACTTTTGATCTTTATGGCTTGTCAAAACACATCAAGGGCCATAACCCAGCCCTTCCAAATGCCATAACTCCTCTTCCATTTATGGTTTTATATTCTGCAGGAGTGGAGCTAAAGATTGAATTTTTATCATTTGGACTTTTTTTTTGTATGTAGGTCGGGAAAGACCGAACCAGGATAAATTTTGTGTTCTTTGTGTGCTTGCTTTTCAAATTGTAAAATCCGTCAATATTTCTCAGACAATTTTTAAAAGCACTATTCACCCCCCCCCCCCCTCTAGTGCTCGTTGCCTCGATCCTACTGTATTTTCATTTGGTATCAGAGCAGGTTTGCTATTATTTTGATTTGATCATCATCTAGCATGACAACTACAACATCTCAGCACAAAGAAGGATGCTCCTCTGTTCGTCCTCCTCTCTTTGACGGAACAAACTGTGGATACTGGAAAGTGAGAATGACAATATTCTTGCAATCCATGGATCTCGATATTTGGAGAGTTTTTTCAGATAAATACCAAACTCCCTCAACTGATTTCAGCCGATGGACTGATGAAGAAAAGAAGATTGCTTCACTTAATGCCAAGGCAATGAATACATTATATTGTGTCGTTGACAAGGTAGAGTTCAATCGCATCCTCAATGCTCTACAGCAAATAAAATCTGGCATACTCTTCTTGTGACTCACGAAGGTACGTCAAAGATAAAGGAATCTAAAATTGCTTCTTTGGTTCATAAATTTGAATTGTTTAAAATGAAGCAAAATGAATCTATATCGGATATGGTAACAAAAATGACCGATATAACTAACACTCTGAAATCCCTTGGAAAAGAATATTCACAAGTGGATTTAGTCAGAAAGATCCTAAGGTGTTTAACTCCTGAATGGGAGAGAAAAAACACAGCTATTGAAGATGCAAATGATCTAAACACTCTCACTCTTGAAGATTTGGTTGGTAACCTAATGGCATATGAAGTCCAACTTCAAGACAGACAAGAAGAAGAACCCAAGAAGAAATCTCTTGCTTTTAAGACTACTTCTGACTCTGAAAATTCAGAAGAAGATGAAGATGAAGATGAAGATATAGTCCTCATTACAAGGCAATTCAGAAGATTCATCAAAAAGAGAATATTTCAAAGAAAGGTAAAGAAAGCGGATTTTTTCAATCCCAATGAAGTCAAGTGCTTTAACTGCAAAAAGGCAGGACATATCAAGAAAGATTGTCCTCTTCTCAAAATCAAAGCCAAGGACCAATTCAAGAAGAAAAAGGCATTTCAAGCATATTGGGATGATAGTGACTCATCTTTCGATGAAGAATCAAATGAAGAAGTCGCCAACATGTGTTTTGTAGCACAAGAAGATTCGGTAAGTCAATTTGACTATGATGATTTGTTAGAAGCATTCAATGATTTATATGCTAAATTTAATAATCTAAGTTCTAAAAACAAAGAGTGAAATTTTGGTCTGGACTTTTTGGATAGTGGCAGTCCAAGTGGCTGAGGGAATGCACTTGATTTGTAAAGGGAGTCTCAGATAGGAAATAGGTAAATCTGAAGTTGAGCAGCTAAAAATCTGTTGTCCGACAGCCAGTAAGGAAGATGAGGCATTGAACATGGATAAACATCATTTACTGTCATTAAGAGATAAACCCGAAAGAGAGAGAAAAAACTGAAAGATGAGCTTGAATCTCAGTATCAGTTACACGAAAGCGTGGCCGAAAATGATCATGTCGTGAGCATAGGTGAGAATATGCTAGAAAAATTCTTGGATGCCGATGTGATCGATTATGACTTTATCCGTTGCTCTCTTGAACAACACCACAAGACCCTCGACGATGACGTTAAATAACAAAGGAGAGAGAGGGCAGCCTTCCCGAATACTGTGCCCAAGCTTGAACTACCTACCTCTTGCTCCGTTAAGCTTAAGCAAAGAGTGAGTATTTGCTACCCGCTCGCGCACCCATCGAGAGAAACGGCTACCGATATCGAAGTTGGTAAGTATGTGGAATAAAAAAGACCAATGGACCGAGTCGAAGGCTTTATGGAAGTCGAGCTTGAGAGAGAAGAAACGCTGGCTGCTGATATGCAAAGAGTGAAGAACTTTTGATGCCAAGATGAATGAGTGTTGAATCCACCTATGGGGGATAAAAGCGAATTGAGAGTCTGAGAAGATTTGAGCAGCGACGACTCTGAGCCTATTGGCCAAAACCTTAGCAATAATGCGGTAGAGCGCACTCATAACCGAAATCAGACAAAACCTTCAGATATCAAAGGCCGCCACATCCTTCAGAATGAGAGAGACAATGACCAAGTGTGTGTAAACCGACAGCCGACAACTGTGATAAAACTCAGCAAAAACATTGATAATGTCATGTTGAATGCAAGACCAAAAGATATGAAAGAAATCCACGAGAAAACCGTCATAGCCAGGAGCTTTCCATCCTGAAAGACCATTGATAGCCGACATGATTTCAACGTCAATGAACTTAGATTGCATAACTCTTGCTTGAGGTTGATCAATTGCCCATATGAGAAGAGGGCCAATAGTGCCGTCGACGGAGATCTGGGCAGCATAAAGGGTCTTGAAATAGTAAGAAACCGCTGGAAGGACATTGTCGGTGGAGTAGCTGACTCTCCCAATGGAGATAGAGGGAATAACGTTCCTCCTGTGGTGGTGCAAAGTGTAGGAGTGGAAGAAGCTAGTATTGTTGTCACCAGTCGTAAGCCAATGCACCCTTGCCCGTTGTTTTCATCGAATTTCATCCTTGATCCACTATGTTTGCAGAAGCAAAGAAAGCTCAATGGTTCTGGCCTTTAAGCTTTGAATAGTCGAATAAGAAAGGTAGTCCAGAAAAGACATAGAATGATGAATGGTCGACAATTCTTGCTTCCAGGCGTCCATTTGTTAGAATTTACTGATATTATGATTCAGAAGCCAAGCTTTGATGTCACAGTTGAGGCGAAAAAGCTTTTCATGGCACCAGACAGCGGCTCTGACCATAGTAGAAGGCTTGCTCCATGAACGGTAGACCACAAATTCGAAGTTCGACTCCTTCAGCCACCACTTTTCAAAGACAAAAGTCCTTGCAAAGTTAAAACCCTCCCCCCAATGAGTGACAACCTGACTATGGTCTGAGACAGAAGGAGGAAGCAAGAAGCATGTGATGTCAGGGAGGATCTCCAGCAGATCGAGCAGCCTGTAGCATGCGTGAAACCTTTTATTTGACCATAAGAAAGGCTCATCGGTAAGAGAAATAGGGTAAAGTTGTTGTTGTTGGACAAAATTCTGAAAACCCCGCATAGAGGCAGTCAGAGAAACGAAAGGATTTGAGTCGTGAATAGACAATAAGCAGTTAAAGTCTCCCATAAGAAGGTGCAGCTCTCCAAAAGAACCGATAATCCTACTCAAATCGGAAAATAACACTGGTCGAAGGTGAGGACAGTTGGGGCCATAAACAATAGTGACCACCACTGTATGGGTTCCTGCTTTCAAGGAAAGGGCAATCGAAAGAGAGAACAAACCATCGTCAACTTTGAAGATACCCAGAGAAGGCTTTTCGAGAATAAGAATACCACCAGCGCAATGGGCTTAAAGAAGAAGTTCACCCCTCTCCAAATTTCAGAAACGATAGAGCAAGTGATGTCTTTCATTTTTGTTTCTCATAGAGCAATGAGATCTGGATTTCCTGGCGAATCCAGTTTGTCAGGAATAGATGCTTGTCGGGAGAATTCAGCCCTCTGATATTCCAACATAGAGCCTTCATAGTTGAAGTCAACAAAACTTCAAGAGGTGCAAGCTCTAGCTGAACGCCGAGGGGAACCACCAACATAGGAGGCCGAGGGGTGCAGGTTGCAATGACGCCCTTGGCGGGCATAACAGGCCCCAACACCTGATTGATGAAACGAGCTGGGAGTCGGTATATGAAGAACAACCCCAGATTGGGTTGCCGCAGAGGAAGGGAAAATGTCAGAGACCGCAGCAACAGATGCGAACATGACGCCTGAGATATGAAGCAGTTGTTGCGAGGAAAGAGAAATATCGAGAAGCTGGGCAGCTTCATCAACTTTGATACTCAGTGTAGAAAAGAGATGGTTTTGCCCTATTGTAGGATCAGCACCCACAGGAGATGAGTCTCCAGAGGTAAAAGTAACCGACTCCCCAGACAAACCTTGGCCGACTGCCAGATGTGAAGAGTGATGAAACACGAAGTCCGTGAGAGGCAAGAGGAAAAGAACCTGCAAGCGGGTCACCATGGAGTTGATAGCTTGATAGGATAGGGCATTGAAATCCATAATGTGAACCGCCCGGCCATTGAAATGCCTGCATGGGAAAATGATGAAGTGCGAGTTCCCAAAAACTGATGCTTACGAGAGCCATACATGTCTCCAAAAGTCGCCGCAAAATCATGCAAAATAGGAGCACGGGCGGAGGCGCCGACTGATAATGGCATAACGGCCTTGACAATAGAGATATTGGAAACGTGAGCATGTAGAAACGGGATGTTGGCAGACTGCTGGTCATGAGTTCCATCATCATAGGTCGGATTCCCAAAAGCCTTGATAGCACCAAACAAAGAGGCTTTTGGCGGCTGAAAGGACCGATAACCGAGAAACCACCTGCGTGGAAACATGAAGGATGGTGGATTAAAAAAAAATGGGTTCTCGAGAGGCGCACCAACATCACCATGCGTCGTCAAACTACCTCTAGAAGGAGCGACATAAGAGCAGTCATCAAAGGTAGGATTTCCACTATCTTCGACAGCACCTACCAAAGACGATGATGGCGACAGAGAGGAGCGGGAAATGATTGGAACATCGGGCAAGCTTGAGCAGCCACCGATAACAGAAGATAACAAAGATGGTGTCACACTGATTGCACGAAGGTTTTTTTTGGTGAACAACATGGGCAATGCAGGCGACTGGCTGATCAAAACCTAGATAGATCCGATTTCGAAAGCCTGAAACAATGATTTGGGCTCATGTAGTTTGCCAACCTGCACCCAAGGAGAGAATGAGGTGTGGTGCTGGGGCATTTGTGATCTCTGACTATCTTAGCAAAAAATTAACTTCTGTCGCAAATAGCGATTCGGGGGGACTGTGGCACGCTTACTCTTTCAAATTGGATGTCGTTAAGAGAGAAAATAGGTGGCACAATGATGACATGCAACGCACTTTCGAAAGTTAAGGGAGAAGCACTTGGCACAACACCAGTTCTCAAGCTTCGCGCGGTGCAGTTGAGCGCGAGAACAAAATCCAGAGAAAGAAAGTTGCCAGGAGGACTTAACCTCCTACCAATCCCGGTCATCGCCTCAGCTAGAAGAAACCCAAAAGAAAAATGGCGTGCAAAGCAACGCCCCCACCGAGCAACTCTGAAGAGGCTTCCTCCTAACAGCGCGGATGAAATATTAGATGTCCTGAGGAAGGAGCGAACCTAAAGCCACACAGGAAGAAAAAATGTCTGAAAGAGAGGAGAACAACTTGAACGATAGCCGGAACAGAAGGACAACATGAAAACCCCATTGTCGGAGGGCAAAAGCAGCACCCCAATCATTTAGAGCATCCTGAATGTAGAGAAGGGTTTGCTGGTTGACATGCAAAGGGTGGTTGGAACCGATACCCTAGAAGAAACATGGCAAGGAAGACATGTAGATAAGCTGACTAACGTTACGACTCCTCTCAGCAGTAACGACGAAGTCGAAAGCAAAGATGAAGACAGAGAGATACTAGACGGCGACTTCAAGAGAGAACCCCAATAGGCGCCTCTTGCAAGAATGGAGACAGAAAGAAACCCCAAAGGGCGACTCCAGGAGCAACGATGGTCCATGGTGCCAAGAGAGAGAGAGAGAGAGAGAGAGAGAGAGAGAGAGACCAGCTTCGATGACTAGTTAATCGAGTTTGAGGGTTGGGGGAAGGCATCATTGAGCTTCCGCTGCCTTCGGCGACCCAAGTTCCGATGAGCTTTCCGCGGCAGAGAGAGAGAGAGTCGGGGTGGGGTTTGGTTGGGAGAGAGCTCAGCAAAAATGGGAAAGAAAGAGGGTGGTCACGGTAGGTAAAAGGAGTTTTAAATATCCATTTTTCTGGCCGTTGGATCTGAATCAGATCTAAACGGCCAGCTTTGTTAGTCATGTTATGCTCCTACGCACTACTCTCTGTCTGTAGATCGATAGAAAGATATTGAGAGAGAGTGAGGGTAGGTGGAGAATGAAATATGCTTAATATGTGCTTAATGAGTTTTTTAGTTTTATTTTAAAATTTTGACCATACAAATGTGACCTCTTTTGAAGTGTTCGATTCTTGATTCTGACACATTGGTGGGTTTTATAAGGTTTGAAAAATCAACAGTATGTAAACTTTGGAGACTCTAAATATCATTTTTTCATCAAAACACATGATCCAGGTGTGGATTCCTCGTAAACTGACAATGCTCAACACATTTATGGGGTTGAAACTGCAAAAAAATAACAAAACAGCAAGAAAACCTATCAAGCACGTATTATTAACGGAATGCCGATGGTCCGTCCATCATGGGGCATGATGGACAACTAAAAAAAAATGTGAAAGCAAAAATGTGCTATTGATGTGGTTTTACCTCTATAGAAGTGGTTTTTTTCCATCGCTAAAGATTTCCGCAAAAATTGAAACCTGTAGCTATGGTCAAAACCAGTAGCTAAAAATTCTAAAATGCACAAATAGAGCATTTTAGTGTTTTTAGCGCTGGCTGTCCATCAAGCCCTACGATGGACGGCCAGCGCAATTGTGCAGGCCTACCACTTTATATATATATATATATATATATATATATAGAGAGAGAGAGAGAGAGAGAGAACCTACTCCCATAATAAAAGCTTTATATTTTCATTTTTTTTTGTTTTTTTAGTCGATCAAACCCTATAGATATGATCTGCAATCATTATCTAGTGACAAACAAGATTTGAATCATGTGATTATAGCATATATGTAGGTTTTTTAAGATCTTCAAAAATGAATACAAGATTTGGATCATGTGATGATAGCTAGTTTTTTAAGATCTTCAAAAAACAATAGCTCACAATGTACCAAAATTTCATGACTTACTAAGACCTATTTTTATATCTGAAAAACATGATTCCTATCAAATGAACTATGTTAAGTACATTTATAATGACTTACTGAGAAGATGCAACCTACAACTATGATTTCTATAATGTATAATGTGGGAGTAGGTGCACCTACCATTACTCATATATAATATATATACATATATTTGTGACAGTCAATTGTAGCAAATGTGTGAAACCCTTTTTTGTGTTTTTTGATGTGATCTATAGCCTTAAACTTATCAACTTATTACGTTGTGGGTTTGTACTTGCATTCTTGAAATATATCCTAAACGTGATTAAATAATATAACCAAGTATTCTTCTAGCTTATCTGTAACATATAACTCTCTTATATATTCTTAAATGACTCATTTATGCTTTGGATTTTAATCACATAATTTTAAAATAATCAATGAGATACAAGGCATAGCAGCTACAAAGTAATAGATAATAATAGATGAAAAGCTACAGTGATAATATATACCAAACCAACATGGAAGATAGTTAGATGCATCGCATATATATATTTGACAAGTAGTACATATAATAAAATACATTTTCCTAATAACAACAAAAGCTTCCACAGTTAAACATCTATCCAAATTCACCAATTATATCTAACATATTAAGAAATCAAAATGGTATGGTTTGTGAATGAGTTTGATGTAAATGATGGATAATTAGCAGTCAAATTTGTAATGCTAGCAATGAGATTCCTAAGATTGCCCTTTCCTCATTTTCTTGTGGAATATGGATTTCATGCGATCCTTAAAACAGAATTCCTGATTCCATGTATTGGGCCTCCAATTCCACCAATTAGTCCCATAGGACAAGTATAGCAGGGAAGAAGATAAATGTGGAGGAGGAATAGGGTGGAGGGAGAGGAGGTCCACAAGAAAAGTCCAAAATAATAACGGTAAGAAGATTCATTTGAACCCTGCACTCGGGTGGCTTCAGAAGAGAAGGACAAAGGAAGGAATAGTTAGCGGACGTTTTGGTCCCTCCCACACAAAAGGATGCTCAAAAGGCAAGATCCAGTACTGGAAGGCCGTTGGATGAGGTGGCCTACGCATCTCACTTCTCTACACGTGCCCTCTCCTATCTTTGCTTTCATCTCTTTTTTATTTTTATTTTTGCGCTCATGCATGGTATTTCTCTTCAGCATCAGCTTTCGCTTCATTCCTCAACCACCATCACCACCACCATTGAATTTTGATATTCCCTCATCTAGAATGATGAAACCCAGTTGGGAAATTTAGTACTTTGAGCTCTTGGATCTTGTTCCTGCGTCTTCTCGGAGATGGTTTTCTCTGCCATTTTTTAGCATTTTCCCTGGGTTCTTCGGGTTTTCCTTGTGCTACCCAATTGATGATTTTACTTTTGATCGCTCTCCCAGCATGCAATTCTGAGTACCCATTTGCAGGAAACCGGTGATCTTGTTTTAGGATATTGTCCTTTGTCTGAAACCCAAGTTCGGTCCCTCTGCAATCTCCCTGCTTCCTTTGGTGATTTTCCCATTTCAATTTTTGAGCTGAGGCATGGTACCCAGTTGAGAATTTGCTCTTGAATTTCAGCACCATTTAGCTGGATTCCTTGTTCTCTGATCCTGGGTGTGGTGAATTCTGAGTAGTTGTTGATGGAGGATGACCAAGAGTACAGGCATTCTTGCAGGTACTGCAAGAAGAAGTTCATGTGTGGGAGGGCGCTCGGTGGCCACATGAGGTCTCATATGACCATGCCATCAACTGAAGAAGATGAGAGGAATCAGAGGAGGAAAGTTGGTGATCGTGGGATTGAGGAAGTGGGTGGTTCTGAGAGTCACAATCAAGGTGGGTATGGTCTGAGAGAGAACCCCAAGAGGTCTTGTAGGTTTTCCGACTCTGTTAGTCTAGTTGGTAAGGATATCAGGGTGCGTAAGGATTGCGGGAAGGGGTTCCTTTCATTGAAGGCACTCTTCGGTCACATGCGGAGTCATTCCGAGAGGTGGTCACAGAGCTTGGATGAAGGGTCGTGGAGTGAAGAGCAGAAGCCGATGAATGTTTTGGATGGTCATTCAGATAATGAATGTGGACCAAAGAGGAGGAGATCAAAGAGGATCGCTCGGCACACCGTCTCGACGTCGGTCTCTGGTTTTTCAGGCTTAAATTCATCGTCTGTTTGTGATATTGAACAAGGGCAGGAAGATGTAGCTATTTCTTTGATGATGTTGTCTAGGGATGTTTGGAAGAGCAGTTCGACAGAGAGCTTACAGGAGTCATCTGACAATGGTTCCGTGTCTGGGGAGTTGAGATCAGGTCTCCAGAGGGAAGCTGGTGAAGAAAACAAGAAGTCTGTCCATGTTGACGATCGTATTGCGAAGAATCTCAGGGACGTCCTGTTCAATACTGAGTTCAATGCTGCCGATAATGGTAGAACAGGAATTGCTTTGGATGAGTCTAAAAAGGCTAAATTCGATGCTCATGGTGGGTTCCATGAAAGCAGGAATAATGTTGTCTCTGTAACTGAACTCAAGAAAGAATCAGGACATGAATGTCAAGGAATGATCTATGAAGGATCAGATTCGAAACTGAAGAACTCTTTCAGGCAGTCCAGATTGGATCTCTATGGTACTGAACTGGGAAGGAATGCCCACAAAGAAGCAAGGATTGATTCTTCTGAATCGAGTTTGGGGAAGCATCTTTCCAAGCAAGCAAGATATGAGTGTGCTACTTGCAACAAAGTCTTCCATTCATACCAGGCACTAGGCGGACACAGGGCAAGCCACAAGAAGGTGAAAGGCTGTTTTGCGAGAATCGATAACAATGAGAAAAATAGCACTGAAAATGACATCTTGCTGCCAGACCAAGATGATGCAGCCATGGCAGAAAATAAGCTAAAGTCAACTGATAACGTGATAGAGAACAGAAGTTCAGGCGAGGAGGCCGAGATGCGGTTGAAGAAAGTAAAACTGCACCAGTGCCCAATCTGTTTGAAGGTGTTCACTTCTGGCCAAGCATTAGGAGGTCACAAGAGGTCTCATCTTGCCCCAGTTGGAGATTCAGAGTTCAGAGGAGATGCTTGTAGGACAATTTTGATTCAACAGCAGGTGCCTGTAATTGCAGATTTTCTCGATCTTAACCTTCCTGCTCCTAATGATGATGAAGCTGATGGTGATTCTGGATTTAAATCTTTCTGGACTGGCGATGATCAGAAGCAAAATGCAATGGAAAAGGAAGAGGAAGCTCAAATTTCTGTAGGGAATGCTATTATTAGTAGCAAGCATGCTGATTTCCATCGTGTACGGCCTCTTCCTCCACCATGCCTGCAGGTTTAGGCTCCAGCCTAATTCAAATCACGCCAAATGAAATTCTTTTGTTCTAGGTGTGCAGAAAACTAAACAAGTTTTGAGGCTATAGTTGGGGTCGATTGCCTGATATCTGCAGTCATTCATCTACCGGAGTCTTATGAACATTTTGAGTACGGCGCAGATCCTGGCTGAGTTTTGGCAATGAAACAAGAGTGTACATACAGTTCATGGAATCTTGTTCTTTTTTATTCATTCTTTCCTGAATTGCTATGCTAAAGAGGTAACAATGTGAGATCTCCTCATCATGTGCCTAGAAGCAGTTCTCTTTTTCTTTTCTTTGATACCTTCAATGCTCTAAGAATTTCCATTTCAAGAATAACACAATATGGAGACAAAACTGTTACATTGTTATTTAAATTGTTAATGAAGATCATTAACTGCAAGAAAGCAACCAGTGGTTCAAATTATTTTTCTGGCGCCAGTACTTTCAGTTTCAGTTGCCCGTCTATGGTGGCCATCATCATATTCTTCTTTCCATTTTCTTAGATTTATTTTCATATAATGTTGTAGTTCAATCAGGGGCATGTTAACTTGGTGTTCTGTTCTGATTATTTCTAAAGTTATTTGTGGCTGATGGATTTGTAGAATGCCTTAGCAGTTCTATTATCAGCTTTAGGCTGCTGTTCTGTTTGATCTCTGGCCTCATTATGGGATCTAGATTTTTCTTTTCAGGACCTTGGAGTCGTTTGAGCAAATTCTTATATGTGCTTTATGTAATCATCTGTTCATCAATCCGCATCAGTCTTCATGTTCATTGACTAAACGCTACTGCATTCATCTGTATCTGGGGCTATTGAGTTCTCATGATCATTTTTCTGAAGAGAAAAATGGTATAGGTTGCCACTGCTATGGATGGATTTCCCAAATTGTGTTGTGCAAAGATGGAGTAGGATTGCTGATTCTTCATATATTTTTTAATATGGGTCTAAGCTTTCTGTTGGTTAATTTGGACTATATTGATCTGAGCATTTTTTTGGCAGAATGGCACTTCATTCAGTCATTTCCATGTTTAAGTGCTAATCATTATGGGCTTTATTGATCACTTTCAGACTTGTGTTCCTGAAGAGGCGACATATGCCAGACACTTGTGATTGCTTTATTGTGCTTAATATTAGATGATTATTTTTTAATTATGTTACTTATTTATCTATTTTAGGATTTTGATTCTCACAATCCACACTATGGTTACCTCAAGACCATCCTTGGGAATGTTATCAGTATTAAGCATCGCATCGCCAAAAAAGCGATACACTTCACCCCTGAATCAGCTATTTTTAAATAAATGCAAAAATACTAAAAATAAATTTATTATTATTATTTTAACGTGCCACATTACAAAATGATTCACTTAGAGTAGCGGCGCCGATACAGCTGAATGATTGGCCAACGATTCAGGGCAGATACGGATACTGACAACATTGCTTGGGACTACGAATGCAAAGCTCAGATGGTGACTACAATGGTACTAGACAAGAAGTCAATGGCTTCATCACTTCATTCAGGTTAGTGCCAAGTTACTTTTGCAGGAAACTAACATATCGAAAGGCCTACCATGATTCTTTGTGTTTAAGCTTAAAGCTAAAAGTAAAAGGTTTTTCTACGTCGAAAAAAAAGGAAAAAGAAAAAGACTTAACTGGTTTGTGATGGATGCCAAAATTCTTGTCGTACTGCATTTAGGATTGTGATAATCACGCTCAGTTGTTAAAGACTCGAAAGCTTGTTTTTCTGGTACTTGCTGTTGACTCCAACGCCAACTTGGGGAAAATTAAGGAACTATTCTTTCATTAAAGTAATAAATTACAGTCCAGCATATTGAGCTTAACACTGTTTCTGATGCTTCCTGAGAATCATCATCTCTCTGACATGGCATTTGAAGAAAAAAAAAAGAATCTCTCTCTCTCTCTCTCTCTCTCGTTCTCTCCCCCCCCCCCCCCCCCCCAAAACCCTCAACCTGACCTGTGTCACACCAGAACTGATCCTGCTCGCTGAAGGTTTCTTCTCCAGAAGCCCAACTCGTTATTGCCGAACGCTACCCCCAATTCTCTATCTCTCCGTGGTTTCTCACTCGCCGAAAGCTCATTGTCCTCTCAATGGAAGCCCTGCTCAGAGGGTCGTTTATCCCCAATCTCCCTCAGCCCTCGCCCTTCTTCTCTCCTATTTTGCCCTAGTTGTAGTCTGCGACCGCACCTGAAGTCTCTCTCGATAACCCTCCCCCCCTTCCCTTTCCTTTCTTCCTACACTCTTCCTGCCCTAACCCGCATTTTTTTCTAGAAACCCCGGCACCCATCGACGCCGGAGACGTTCCGATGACTCATAAGCGTAGTGACCTCTGTAACATTGTCCCTCGCCGAAGCTACCATCGCCCGACCTCTCGACCTCCTCTGCAGCAACGCCCCTCGCTGCGCAGGAGTCACCATCGTCCCACCTCCTCTACTGTGACGCCCCTCGCTACGTCGGAACCACCATCACCCGACCTCCTCTGCAGTGACACCCTTCTCCGCGCGGGAACCACCATCGCCCGACCAACTCTGCAGTGACGCCCATCGCCGCTCAGGAGCCACCGTCGGCAGACCTCCCCTGCACGACACCCCTCGTTGTGCCAGAGCCACCATCGCTCGACCTCCTCTCCAGCTACGCCCCGTCGTCGCCCGACCTTAGGGTCATCCTCTGCAGTGTCGTCCCTCACCGCATCAGAGCCACCATCGCCCAACCTCTGCAGCGTCGTCCCTCACCGCATCGAAGCCAACACCAACTGCAATCGCCCACCATCCCTCAAGCAACAAGTTCTTTGGCGTTTTGGGGGTTTTATGACTGCTGAAGAGGTCAACCTCCCACTGCAACCGTCCATCATCCCTTCGGCAGTCAGGTGCTCTTTCTCTCCTTTCTTCCTCATGAGTCGCTCGTCGCGTGTTTTCTGGGGTCTTGCTTCTGATCACTCCTTGGGAGCAAATCAGAGGGCCCTCCATATCATTCAGGATGCTCTTAATGACTGGGGCGCAACATTCACCCTTCGATGATGGGGTTTCGATGTTGACCTGTCGTTCAGACTCAAGCATCGATTATTTTTCAATCTCTTGGATGTCTTTGGTTCATGTATGGATGCGGGCTCTCTTTATATTTCGGACGTCACTGAGGCCACTACTACTGCCTCTATCGTTACTGATTTTGTGTGTAGTTCTTGGAGGTGTGTGGCTCTCTCAAGTGTGGCTCTCCCTTCCGCTCCACCCATTCCTCGACAGTCCCCCCCTCTGTCGCCTTTGGGTGTTGAGGTTGAAGAGGTAGCCCAAATGCTTGATATCTCTCTCTCCTTATCGCAACTGCTTCATATAACTATTGATATGGTATCTACCATTTCGGTAGTCTCTACTATCCTAGGTGGCTCCTTAGGTCCTTCACTTGATGTTGTCTCTGGTCTAAGGGGTGATTCTGCCAGTTCTTCGAGGGCTACTGAGCGTACGGGAGTTGTTCGACACCAACATATTAGCAATGGTAGTAGAAGGAAGAGGAGCAACCCACTCAATGTTACGACTTTTGATGGCAGGTCTCCACGAAGGTCGGCGAGGCCACACACTCCCCAAATTTTTTCAGATTATGTGTCATGAAGTCTCTTTGTTAGAATATCAGGGGCTTGAATTACCCCTCTAAGCGTAGGTTTCTGGCTAATTGAGTTAGACAGGAGAAGCCTGACCTGATTGCTATTTGTAAAACTAAGATGAATGAAGTTTCTCGTTTTGTTGCCTTTGATATATGGAGGGGTGCTGACTATTTTTTTAAGCCTGCGGTCAGCCATGCCGGTGGTATCCTTATTTAGGGGAAGCAATCTTTAAATATTTATCAACTGGACATGAGTCCGTTTTCATTGTCTGTTGCCTTCACTTTGCAAGACAGTGACAGAAGGGTTGTGGTCACTGTTGTGTATGGTCCTAATCACGCTGTCATGAGGCCTGCTTTCTGGAACGACTTAAATATGATCATCATCTCAAACAGGGAGTGCCATTTTCTTATGGGGGACTTTAATTGTCTTTTGCCTATTCAGGATTCTAATAACCTCGTTCTTCCCAATCCATCTATGCGAGGTTTTCAAGATTTTGTTCATCAGCATCACCTTTACCCAATTCCTTTTATTGGGGAGCGTTACTCTTGGTCGAATAGGCGGATTCACTCATGCTGCAGAGTTCTTGACAGGGTTTTTGTCACTCCAAATTTGTTGGATCTCATTCGCGATATCAAGTGTGTCTTGCTAGCATACCATGGTCAGTTAATCCCTATTTGAGGGGATGGTTTTAAATACGCCAGGAGTTTTGTGTTTGAACAATGGTGGCTCCAAGAGCCAGACTTTCACACTATTATTTTAGACTCTTGGAACAAGCCCTCCAATGAGCAGTGGGAGACTATCGGATGTCATGAGAAATTGTTTTGTCTCACTAAAAATATTAAAGCTTGGCTCCATAATCGAGATGTGGTTAAATTTCAGCAAATGACTGCTTTGGAGCAAGAGATTTCAGCATTGTATCAAACTATGCCTTTCCCAGAGTCTCTATCTGATTCACACCTGCAGAGTTTGCAGGCCAGATCTATTGAGTTATTAACGCTTTTGAAGAACTGGAGGGTCAAAGAGAAAATTAGATGGAAGCAACGGGTAAGGGTGAAATGACTTGCGGCCGGAGACGATAATACTAAATTTTTTCACTCATATGCTTTTCATCGTCATAGGAGGAATGTCGTCCCATCAATCACCATTGGGAGTGTTTCGTACCTTAATCAACACATTATTTCAACTGTCACTCAGTATTTTAAAGATTTATATTCTATTTCACTTACTGCGAAAGGTGTCATTGGTCCTGTTTCTGTTGGTTCGATTCAGCAAGATCAAGCCAGAATTATGCAAATGAAGTTTTTTGAAGATGAGATTTTTAGGGTCATCAAAGGTTTGTCAGAGTAGAAAGCTCTAGGTTCTGATGGGTTTCATGTGGATTTCTTCAGAATTTTTTAGTCTTGTGTGAAGCCTGATGTTATTAACATGTTTGATGAGTTCTATCTCAACTCCAGATTGCCTATTCAAACCCACTTGGTAATTATTTCTTTAATTCTGAAAGATGATGCTGCCACTGATATCTCTAGGTTTCGCCCGATTTCTATTATGAGTGCCCTTTATCAGATGATTGCCAAGGTGTTGGCTAATAGGTTGAAGGTCGTAGCTCACCAATTTTTTTCAAACTCTCAGTTCACCTTTATCCACAATAAGAGGATTCACCATTCATTCATCTTGGCCTCTGAAATCATTCACTCCTTACATCTTAGTGGCCAACCTTATTTTTCTCTTAAATTAGATTTTCATAAAGCCTTTGATTATGTGCATTGGTCCTTCTTATTTCAAATGTTATCCAATTTTGGCATTGGTCGTTGTTTTTCTGGGTCGGTGAGGGAATTGGCCTCTAATGCTTAGGCCATGATTAAGATTAATGTCACTAGAGGTGGCCAGATCAAGTTGGGGCATGGATTAAGGCAAGGTTTGCCCTCTCTCGCCTTTGTTGTTCAATGCCATTGTTGAGGGTCTCGTGGTGTTGCTCAAGCGTACTGCCGAGAAGCGCTAGATCCTCTAGATGTTTCAGATTTCTCAGACCATATTCTTATTTATGCTGATGATATGATTATTTTTGGGTGAGCAAACGTGCATCAAATGCTTAGATTCAAGCTTATTCTCCAGTTCTTTCTTTCTCTTTCTGGGCTTTCCCTAAATGATAGCAAATGCTCACTTACTATGTTCAATGTTTAATGTTCAGTCTCCTATGCTTGCAGTGGGTCAACTACTACAAGAAACTTGTGGATTAGCGACGGCCTAAATCTGTCGCTAATCCAATGCTAATCCGTTGCTAAACAGCTTAGCGACGGATTAGTGTCGGATTAGAGACGGATAACTTCCATCGTAAATTTTTCGACGCTAATTAGCGACGAAATATATATGTCGCACATTTCGTCGCTAAGTAGCAGCGGAATGTATCTGTCGCCAGTTCCGTCGCTAAGTTGCGACAAAATAACGAATGCCAACATCCATCGCAAGGTCGTTGTTACTATACAACAATTTTGGTGTTGCGACGGATTTATAGTCGTTGCTAATCCATCGCTACATTCAACGCTAATAGTAATTAGCGACGGATATATCTGTCGTAAACAAGGAAAAAAATAAAAAAAATATTTAAAAATTAAATATCGAGAAAAAATTTCTCGTGATACAATTTATATTTCCTGTACAATTTATATTTCCTGTGAATAAAAAACAAAGTACACATTAAAATACATATAAAAGGAAACTAAAACAATTAATCAATCCACTGTAAAATTCGCAAGTTCTAATTATTTACAATTCAACTTTTACATTTTTGAAACAAAAAAAAGGTAGAACAAATTCAACACATGAATCTAATCATCGCCAAGATTTTGTTCGTTCTCTTGTTCATTGTCTTGATCTGTCCCTTCAACTCCACTATGTTGATTATCGCCAACAACCTACACGAGAAAAGAAAAGTCAGTATTGATAAACAAAATATACTGAAATAAATTATACTCTATATGTGATTCTATCATGCTCAAATGTGTTCTAAGACAGTAAAAAAACTGTATATGTGATTCTATCATGCTCATATGTGTTCTAAGGCAGTAAAAAAACTGTATATGTGATTCTATCATGCTCATATGTGTTTTTAAGGCAGTAAAAAAAACTTATATGTGATTCAATCGTGCTCTAAGGCAGTCGAAAAAATGTATATGTGAATCAATCGTGCTCATATGTGCTCTAAGGCAGACGAAAAAATGTATATGTGATTCTACCATGCTCATATGTGTTCTAAGGCAGTAAAAAAACTTTATATGTGATTCAATCATGCTCATATGTGTTCTAAAAACAGTAAAAAAACTCTATATGTGATTCTACCATGCTTATATATGCTCTAAGGCAGTAAAAAAACTGTATATGTGATTCTACCATGCTCATATATGTTCTAAGGCAGTAAAAAAACTTTATATGTGATTCTATTATGCTCATATGTGTTCAAAGGCTGGCAAAAAACTGTATATGTTATTATATCATGCTCATATGTGTTCTAAGGCAGTAAAAAAAACTGTATATGTGATTCTATCATGATCATATGTGCTCCAAGGCAGTAAAAAAACTTTATATGTGATTCTATAATGCTCATATGTGTTCTAAAGCAGACAAAAAACTATATATGTGATTATATCATGCTCATATGTGTTCTAAGGCAGACAAAAAAACTCTATATGTGATTCTACCATGCTCATATGTGCTCTAAGGCAGTCAAAAACCTGTATATGTGATTTTATCATGCTCATATGTGTTCTAAGGCAGGCAAAAAACTGTATATGTGATTATATCATGCTCATATGTGTTCTAAGGTAGTCAAAAAAACTTTATATGTGATTCTATCATGCTCATATGTGCTCTAAGGCAGTCAAAAAAGTTTATATGTGATTCTATCATGCTCATATGTGTTCTAAGGCAGGCAAAAAACTGTATATGTGATTATATCATGCTCATATGTGTTCTAACGCAGTCAAAAAAAATGTATATGTGATTCTATCATGCTCATATGTGCTCTAAGGCAGTCAAAAAACTGTATATGTGATTCTATCATGCTCATGTGTTCTAAGGCTGGCAAAAAACTGTATATGTTATTATATCATGCTCATATGTGTTCTAAGGCAGTAAAAAAAACTGTATATGTGATTCTATCATGATCATATGTGCTCCAAGGCAGTAAAAAAACTTTATATGTGATTCTATCATGCTCATATGTGTTCTAAAGTAGACAAAAAACTATATATGTGATTATATCATGCTAATATGTGTTCTAAGGCAGTCAAAAAAACTCTATATGTGATTCTACCATGCTCATATGTGCTCTAACGAAGTCAAAAACCTGTATATGTGATTTTATCATGCTCATATGTGTTCTAAGGCAGGCAAAAAACTGTATATGTGATTATATCATGCTCATATGTGTTCTAAGGCAGTCAAAAAAACTTTATATGTGATTCTATCATGCTCATATGTGCTCTAAGGCAGTCAAAAAACTTTATATGTGATTCTATCATACTCATATGTATTCTAAGGCAGACAAAAACTGTATATGTGATTATATCATGCTCATATGTGTTCTAACACAGTCAAAAAAACTGTATGTGTGATTCTATCATGCTCATATGTGCTCTAAGGCAGTCAAAAAATTGTATATGTGATTCTATCATGCTCATATGTGTTCTAAGGCAGGCAAAAAACTGTATATGTGATCATATCATGATCATATATGTTCTACGACAGTAAAAAAAATTGTATATGTGATTCTATCATGCTCATATGTGCTCTAAGGCAGTCAAAAAACTTTATATGTGATTCTATCATGCTCATATGTGTTCTAAGACATGCAAAAAACTATATATGTGTTTATATCATGCTCATATGTGTTCTAAGGCAGTCAAAAAAACTGTATATGTGATTCTATCATGCTCATATGTGCTCTAAGACAGTCAAAAAATTGTATATGTGATTCTATCATGCTCATATGTGTTCTAAGGCAGGCAAAAAACTGTATATGTGATTATATCATGCTCATATGTGCTCTAAGGCACTCAAAAAATTTGTATATGTGATTCTACCATGCTCATATGTGCTCTAAGGCAGTAAAAAAACTATATATGTGATTCTACCATGCTCATATGTGTTTTAAGGCAATAAAAAAATGTATATGTGATTCTATCGTGCTCATATGTGTTCAAAGGCAGTAAAAAATTTGTATATGTGATTCTATCATGCTCATATGTGTTCTAAGGCAGTAAAAATATTATACTGAAATATTATATAAAAGGTCAGTATTGACAAACAAAATATACTGAAATAAATTATATGCAATGCACCTAAGTTAAGGCAATCAAAGTTTTATGAACTCTAATGACATGCAATACATCACATGAAACTTTCATACCCGAGAGGCACCTGCAAACGAAGCTCTCTTGTTCTGCAAAAAACTGTTGAACTCATCTCGGAGAACGTCGACAATTGTTTCATGGAAGTAGTCACACGTTGTGTCCTAAACAATCTGACATACATCATCCTAAGAATCAATCGGATGCTTGGAGTTGATGTTGATGGTAGAAGTCTCTGAGCCATGACTGGAGGAAGCAACGACTGATGAGGTGTTCATATTACTCCCAAACCCAAACACATGACCATTTTTGGGTTCACCTGCTGCAGTCACCCATGCTACAGGATCAAATGATGGATGCTGAGTAGAGTCATCGCCATATCGCTCTACCATCTGTTGCTCATATGACTTCTACAAAATAATGTTTACAATATGAATTAATAATTAAGAATTGCAATGTTGATGATAACTTGTATATTACAATGATTATTAATACAATAAATACATACCATTGTCGTTCTCGCCTTCTCTGATACGAACTTTCCCGTTGTCTTACGTTTATGTGTTTGAACAAACACATCCTTGTATGACACAATGCCTCCTTTTTCTGCTTCTTGCGAAGTGAAATGATAAAAGATTTAGTTAACAGGTTTGCAACAATACTTATAAAATTGATTTGTTTATATATTGATGAGTTACCATTTTCTTCAGATGACTCCCAAAAGTCCTAGATTCACCTGTGTGTAGATGGGCTTCAGGCATTTTCGCTCGATTTTGTATAGCCTTCGCTGAGCGGTTTCAAAATGCATCCCCGACCTACTTGTCACACATTGTATCCCAAACATCTGACCTGATAGTAGGAGGTCCATGGCTCTTCCATTGCAGTGGATCATCTATCCCGCCAGATGCTTTTCTTGCTGCAATCTTCATATTGTGCAGCATGTCTGCAAATCGTTTGACAATCACCTTCTGCCACACCTTTCTTGTATCATGTTCCTCCATCATAGTCGCGAAGCGATTCGAAGCCTACAAATATTTTCAAAAAGTTAGTAGACATGACTATAACAAATAATTAAATATGAAACACATTAACTATGACAAACAACTATATACCGTGAATGAGGACCAGAATCTGTCTATCACCTCTTTTGGATATTCTTTCCATTGAGCGATCAATTATGGTAGATGTTGAAGTAGTGAATTCCTAATATCGTGTACTACTTCTTGTGGCTCAAACCTCGTGTTGCACATGAATTGGTACACAGTAAATATAAATATACAATATTTATAAGATATGCAATAAGTGAAAACTAAATATTTACGGTCGATTATCGATATACACTATTCGAATGAGTCTTCTTGTGCCAGACTTAGAAGACTCTGCATCCTGTGTTGGCTCTTAACTTGTATGATCAACTGGTGTAGGTGAGTCATGTACAAGCGAAACATCATCTGTAAAAAAATACGTTAGAAATTCTCAGAATACACATTTCAACTAATCAAGCATCCAATTAGTCAAATGATATACCTATCAAAGGAGCCCGTGAAGATAAAGGCTGAGACTGGCTACTGGATGAACGACTACTGTAAGCTCCACAAACCATATTCTAACAAATAAAAAATGTCATGCAATACATTCAAATTGTTTCAAATCATTCACATCAAGTATTTCAATACATTCAAATAATTCAAATCAAGTATTGCAATACATTCAAATCATTGGAATACCTACAAATCATTTTAATCATTGCAATACATTTCAAATCATTCACATCATTCACGTCAAGTATTACAATACATTCAAATTATTCAAATCATTGGAATATCTGCAAATCATTCAAATCATTGCAATACATTCAAATCATTTACATCAAGGCAATACATTTAAATCATTCACATCAAGTATTGCAATACATTTAAATAACTCAAATCATTCACATCAAGCATTGCAATACATTCAAATCATTCACACATTTCTATAGATTCAAATAATTCAAATAATTCAAAGCATTCACATAAAGTATTGCAATACATTCAAAACATTGGAATACATTCAAATAGAGGTTTGTATTACAAGATTTTTCTCACTAGCTCGAGAATTCTTTCTCATCACTTGTTTGACTTTCATATTCTTTTTTTTCTTCATCTTCATCTTCTTCGTCTTTTTCTTCTTCATCTTCTTCTTCATTGTTTGCCCATCCACTTGGTATATCATTTGGATCACATTCTTCTATGAATGTTTCATCGATCAATAGAGATATGACATGCATATCATGCACAACATCGTGACCATAAGAGAAGTCATAGATATCATCTGATTGATAATAATCACTCTCTTCAGTTAACTTGTCTTCCTGTAACTGATCATACTCAGGGTATAGTTTGGACTTCACCTTGCAAATGTTAAATTCTGATATTCACTCACAAAACCCTTTCTATATAGGTGATGTCTAACGCCACGAGGTTCTGCAAATCGATTGTTCTTACAAATCTTGCAGGGACACCTAATTTGACCTGTGGTATCCACTGTACTGATATTTGCCATTGCAAATTCAATAAAACTTTCAACACCATTTATATATTCATGCGACTCATTGTCAACTATCTTACGGTACATTCATTCACGATTTGTAGTCATTTTGTCGCATGATGTTATGAATAGTATCCTAACCAGTTAAAAGAGAATCATCAGAATGTTATAATGAAGAAAATATCAAATTCATCATGCAATATATGATGTCATACAATCACAAGAATTATGATGCATGCATTGATAACTTAATATTTTCATGTGCAAACTATTCATAACATGATACATTCATTTGAAGCATGCTTTCATTATATAATTTCACATGTAAGTCATAATCAAGTTGAAAGTAACTACATGCAAACATGGATAGAATCACATCAAATATTTCAATACATCGAAAACATTCATATCAAAAAAATATCAAACATGTATCTGCAACAAACACACTCCAATATCCTGCTAACTACTATCATGCCTAGCATGAAATCCATACTTTAAAAATAAGAACACTTTTATTCTCATACATTAAAATCATGCTCAGCATGATCTCAAAACTACAACAAAGCAGTCCTAGATATCAACAACTAAGTGAGTGTGTCCGGAAAAGCAAAGGGGCGCCCCCTTGCCCGAATAAAAAAATGAGGGAGGGAGGGCGACCCCCTGCCGGAAAAAAAAAAAAAAACAAGGCAGGGGGTCGATCCCCTGCCGAAAAAGCAGAGGGGCCACCCCCTACCCGAATAAAAAAATGAGACAAGGGGGGCGACCCCCTGCCAAAAAAAAAAAAGAGGCAAGGGGGGCGACCCCCTGCCCGAATAAAAAAACAAGGTTGGGAGACGACCCACTGTCGGTAAAAAAAAAATGAGGCAGGGGGTCGCCCCCCCTACCGGAAAAAAAAGAGGTAGGTGGGTGACCCCCTGCCGAAAAAGCAGAGGGGCCACCTCCTACCCGAATAAAAAAATGAGACAAGGGGGGCGACCCCCTGCCAAAAAAAAAAAAGAGGCAGTGGGTCATCCCCCCCTTGCTGGAAAAAAAAAGAGGTAGGGGGGCGACCCCCTGCCTGAATAAAAAAGTGAGGCAGAGGGTCACCCCCCCTCCCCCCTGCCGAAAAAAAAAAATGAGGCAGGGGTTCACCCCCCCCCCCCCCCTGCCGGAAAAAAAAAAGAGGCAAGGGGTGACCCCCTATCGGAAAAGCAGGGGGGCGACCCCCCCTGCCGGAAATAAAAAACGAGGCAGGCAAGGGGCGACCCCCTACTGAAAAAAAAATGAGGCAGGTGCTCCCCCTGCTGAAAAAAAAGAATGAGGCACAGAGCGACTTCCTGCCGGAAAAAAAAATGACCCACTTACCTAGGAGACGGCGGGCGGGGGCTGACGAGCGGCGGAACGAGGGGCGATGGGCCGGGGGAGGGACGGGCGGCAGACCGGGGAGCGACGGGCAGCGAGCCAGGGAGTGCATCAGGCGGAAGAGGGCGGCGGCCAGGGGAGTGCATCGGGCGGGAGAGACAAAACAGGAAAGCGAAAGAAGGGTTCTGATTAGGGATTTACAGAAAACTTAGCGAAGGATTTGGCGATGGCCTACTTCTGTCGCCACTCCGTCACAAATTTACATGACTAGTTAGCGACGAAATATTTTCGTCACTGACGTCGTCACTAGGTAGCGACGAAAAAACTTTCGTCGCCAAATCCGTCACTAAACGCCGCAGGTATTGTGACATAAACCTGACGTCGCTAAGCCGTTGCTAATTAGCGACGGATTTGGTGATGAAAGTTTTTTTCGTCGCTATTTTTGTAAATATTACGGATTTTAGTGACAAATTTGTTTTTCTCGCTAATCCGCTACAAAGTTGCGACAAAAAAAATCCGTCGCAAAATTTCGTCGCTAATGGCCATTTTTCTTGTAGTGAACGGATTTTTAATTGCGCAATCTCTGAGTTGCCAAATACCTATTTGGGCCTGCCGTTACAAGTGAAGCGCCTCTCTTCCGCTGCTTGGGCTCTAACTATTCAAAAAGTAAAAAACATGTTTTTTTGTGGCAGACGTCTTATCTCTCCATCACTGGCCGTCTGACTTTAATCAGACATGTTCTTTCTTCTATCTCTGAATTCTTCATGTCAATGTTCGTGATGCTTGTGGGCATGGAGAAGCAGATTTGTCATTTAATGACGGATTTTCTTTGATCTGGGTGTCAACTTAAGAGTAAGCGCCATTTGGTTGGTTGGCGAATAGTGGTGTTACCTAGGCGTATGGTTGGCTTAGGTGTTTTTGCTCCAAAACAGAGGAGTATTGCTTTGTGGCCAAACAATGTTGGATGGCCCATCAACCAGGTTCTCCATGTGCTCGTTTGTTTCATGCTAAATATGGTGCTCTTAATTTATCTCATTTTCGTCATGGAACCCGGGGGTTGGCAATCTCGCACTTGCGAAGCATGTGGCTGAGAGCCTTATTGTCCTTTAGAGATCAAAATTGGGATGCGGGAAATTATGATCAGTAGTTGCATTGGGCGATTGCACCAAATGGTGCATTCCACACCCACAAAGTGCATAGATCGTTGCTCCCCCCAGGGGAAAATTGGTTTCCTGAGTGTGTCTTATGGGGTAAGGACCCTTCCCCAAGATCTTGAATCTTGCCTTGGTTAATTTTGCATGATAGGGTTCAGACTCACAGTTATTTAAAGAAGTTGGGCTTTCAGTTTCCAAGTTGGTGTGTGCTTTGTCAAGCTGCTAAATAAACTACTTTTTATTTATTCTGGTCCTGCCTAATCTTTGTGGCCCTATTTAATAGGACGTGGAGATCTCCGGACGTAATTGTCAAAGAGGAGTTTTTTGCGCTTGATCTACTCCTTGGCCCTATTGAAATTAGACGATGCAAGTGGTGGAGACTGATATGTAAGACATAGTTGCTTACTACTTGGTGGTTTGTTTGGATGGCACGCAATGATGCTACTTTCCGTCAAATTTCGATCATCCTTAATAATCTTGTCCATAAAATCCTGGTTGATGTATATGTGATTCTACGTATGCATCTTAGAGACCTCTCCTTCCGTCTGAACAACGTTCACTCATCTGTGGTTTCTTCTAATCCAGTGGATTCTGGTTGAGCTTGGCTTTGTTGTTTGTTGCTAGCTGTCCGTAGTTTCTTTTTCTTTAGCTTTTGTTTTTTTATATTTTAGTTTTGTTTTCTATTTTGTTCGGTTCATGGGTTCAACATTTTGTTGATCTTCATGAGTGATAATGTTGATCTTCTTTCCTCTCTCTCTCTCTCTCTCTCTCTCTCTCTCTCCAAAAAGCATCTCATCTTGAGCAGTTTTTTAGCGAAGCCCTGAGTTGGCTTGTTGCTTAAAATTTCAGCCCCATGATACTGACAAGGAAAAAAGGGAAAGTGGGGCTATGCTTTTTCTTGTTATGTAAAGCATACTTAAAGCTGTTCTTTGAAGAATAGGTGGGCTCTGTTTGATTCTTGTAGAGTCAGTGTGTGTGGTAAATCCTTGCCACTCTCTATGAGTTTTGCATGAATACAAACATGAGTGGCAGTAATATATTTATCACCACTTATGGGTTGCTTTTATTAAATGCATAGGGATCAGTGAGAATTTGAAGTTTGTGGATATAGGCTTCGGAAAGCAATAATTGGGTTGTGAACACCGCAAACAGGGAACGTGGGACTCCCAATTTTTATATGGCAAAGGGCATGCGCCTCTAGGTGGGTTGGCTTTACCTATCAAAAGCATAACCATCTATTTTTTTTTATTGTGGGCATCTGGGCACTCTGCTTTTTCTTTACTTGGTACTATGTATTTCACTGTGATTTAAGTACAATTTAAAAACAAGAAGTTGACCTAAGGATTGGCATGGGCTTGGACGACCCAATTGAACTTGTTGAGTTGTTTGACCGGCTCACTGGCTGAACTGTTTGGAATTGGTGTAATTTGACCAAGCTGAGCTTAATCTGAAAGTAGGCTCCTACTAATCTTTTGCTTGAAGCGTCAGAACTTTTTCCATTCTTGAACTTTCTTCTTTAATACAACATATTCTTGATGCTATTTGTATGATAAAGATTTCTTTTCGGAACAAAATAAATAAATAAAATAAAATAACAGATCTAAGCCAATTTTCGTGGTTCTATTGAGCTGTGTTAATCGTGTATTCGACATAGACTCAGTGATGATGAACTATCTGGTAGAAGTTAAGTAGGTGATTTGGCCTATGTGGGGCTCAATCAGACTGGATCAATTGAAGCCTAAACTTTAGCAAGGGAATGGACTGCCAAAGCTGATACAGTTTTCCCTAACAAGAAGTCAACTTTTCTCTCTCTCTCTCTCTCTCTCTCTCTATATATATATATATATATATATCAGCGTCTTTTTTGCACAAAAAGACTTTTACTGGCGCTATTTTGGCCAGTAAAAATCTTTTTGCTAAAAAAAGATGCTGAGCGTGCGGCGAGTGACCATCGTTTGAGCATTTGAGCACCTAACGAGTGAGCAGCTACCAGTTTTCGTGTGTATATATATACTCATCCCAGTCAGCCAGACTTGCAAGAAACCCTGATAACCTTCAAATAAGTTAAAAGTTATCTAAATTAGGAGTTTTAGGATTTGATCAATGCTGGAAGGATAAACCACCACCTGACTGGCTTCCTTCAAAATGTAGATTATGATTCTGTTAGAATTTTTGTAATCTGATCGGGTCTGCCTAACCCCAGCTTGCCAATCGACGCGAAAAGAAAGTTCTCACATAAGAAGCATCTTGACTCAACGAGAAGCTAAAGTGAGAGATGGGTGGTTTCTTGTTCCGATGATGCTCACCTGCAGGAGCCAAGCCAAGAAAGTCTACCAGTCAGTCAGTCCACCACCAATGGGTCTAGTTTATGTTCACCCTATGATAATTTATCACCTTTGCTGGTAAAAGGGCGACCACAATCAAATCTAATTAACTTGAAATTACTGGCCCGAGCACGAGTTCGAAAAAGAAAGAGTTTTGGGTGGAGCTGGGTCAACATGAGGAGATTCGCGAATTTCATGGATAATGGTAGTGATGCAGGGAAGGAGCTAGGTTTACTAGGTCAAATAAAAGGAACGACCTGGTGATGCGAAAACTTGATCGGTTTCTTGTGTCCATGCCCATGATGCAAAGGCTACATGATATGAAAGCCTTGGTTGATTTCATCCATTGGTTGATTTGGCAATTGGATTGGGGCCTGGACCCGACCGACGAACGTTTAAAATGGCTTAGAGAACCTGATCTCTTGAAGTTTCTACGTGCATGCAGGTAATCGGCACCTTATTTATGTGGGAAGGTGCAAATTGAAGTTTGACACCAAAGGCTTCTTTGGAAGGATAAAAATCCCAAGGGAGGGAGGCACCATGGCTTTTCTCTTATTCCTTATTTACGTATAAACAACTATCTTTAGAGAACAACTTTATGTTAGATCTTTATGGAATAAAAGGAACACCTAACACCACATTTTTCAAAAACCAAAACCTACGAGATCACCCCGAATAAAAGGGGTGAAGGCTAAATTTATGCATTAACATATATAATGATTATTGTTGGTGAAAAAGACTTAAAATATATTTAATAAAAAAAATACAGGTTTTGACCTCATTGTCGAGTTGTTTATTAATAATTATCGTTTATTTATTTATTTTTATAAATTTATCTTCTAGCTCATCCTAAATAGCCTGTTAAAAGATGTGTAGGTATTTTGTTCAATCAATCTGACATAATTTTTTTTTTTAAAGAAGTTAGTAATTCCTCTCCTTTCTTTGCTTTTCCAGGACATTTCAAAGGAATCATATTTTGTAAAGGTATGGAACGGCACCTTATGCGGGAAGGTGGGCTGCACTAAGGCTCAACTCTAAGCTTGCATTCGTGCGAACAAAGCTTATTATTGAATGGAATAAGACCAAATGCTCTGCCAAGTTTAACGTCCTTAATTAATGGGAGTCCCAACTTAGGGTGCTGCACGAGAAAGAGGAGGGTGAAGCTATTAATTTGCAAGCTGTGAAAGCCAACAGCTGGTCCAAAACATTAGCGAATGGAGATTGAGAGAGTGTATTAGGTGGCAGCAACGTGCTAAGGAGTCACATTGACTCAAATCGGAGGAGTTGAATACACGGTTTTCCCCACATGTGTGCCTCTACAAGAAGGATCAACACTATACCAGCAATAGTGATTGAGGGTCAGAGATTTGAGGGGCCAGATATCTTGGTTGGTGCTTCGAACAATTTTAAGGACCGATGATTCTCAACTAATGTTGAAACTGAGTATGATATGGCGGTCATGCCATTCAAATCCCTTGGTGAGGTTGGTCAGGTACGGCTTACACGATATTTAACCTCATATTGGAAGAACTCAAACAAGTGCTATGGTCTTTGCCGAATGAAAAGAATTCAGGCTTAGACTGGTTTTCCATTGAGTTTTTCAAGGGTACATGGGATTATGTTAAAGGGAACTTGCTACGGTTAATAGATGAATTTCACTCTAATGCCAAAGTGCCTCACATATTTGCTAGATCCATGTTCATCCTCAGCCATGGAGATTAGTAGATTCAGACATATTTCCTTGGTGGGTATGGTGTTTAAAATCATTTCGAAGACCTTGGCGAGGAGATTAAAGGCGGTCATCAACCGACTCATTTCGGAGTCGCAAAGTGCATTTTATCCCAAGAGGAAGGTTTTATGAATCATGCATAGTGACTCATGAAGTCATACACTCCATCAAATCATCAAGAAATCCTTTTTACCTAAAATTGATCTTGAAAAATCATTTCTCATTAGATTGAAAATTTCTATTACAATGTATGCATAACATGAGATTGGGTGGGAAGTGGATATCATGGATCGAGGGACTCTTGTCCGCAACCTCGGTGGCACTATCCGTCAATGGAGAAAATGGTGAATTTTTTAGGCCTAGGAGGAGTCTTCCTAAGGGTGATCCGCTATCACCACTTCTCTTCGTTATGGCCATGGAGGCTCTATTGGACATGCTCTCTTATGTGGAAGCACATGGCAAATTTATGGGGTTGTAAGGTCTCCACTAGCATTACCATTTTTCATCTTTTGTTTGTTGATGATTTATTGGTGTTTGGGGAGGCTTCGCAGGAAAACATGCATATGGGTGTTGTGGATGGTACTTAGAAGCTTTAAGGTGTTCTCAGGTCTGCGTATGAATAAAGTTAAGAGTCAGGTGATGGTTCTAAATGGCCATACAGGAGAGGCTTAGTGGAGGGCATCAACAATTTTTAATTGTGAGATTGAATCCCTCTCTATAAAATATCTAGGCTTCCCATTGCACTTGGGAGTCTTTCGTGCACTCCACTGGAATAGGGTTGAGAACTTTGCAAGGGACAAGACCCAAACATGTGCAGCCCATTTACTTTCACGGGTGGGAAGGGTTAGCTTGGTTTGGTTAAATATTTCATACATGGTGTTGCACTTCTTACAAATTTTTAAATTTTCAAAAAAAAAAAAAGTGGAGAAGAGATTAAACGTTATTTTCCAAAAATTCATTTGGAATGGTAATTTGAAAGGTGACACCAAGGCAAAAGTTAATTGGTCAATTATCTCTCAACCTTTGGACCTTGGAGGGCTTGACATCAATAATTTGTTTAGATTTAATGTGGCGCTTTTTAGAAAAATGGTTACGAGTGATATGTATGAAGGAGGGTAAGATTGCAAAAATATTCTAGAAAAAATATGACTTGATTGGTTGGTGATACAAATCAAATTCTCGATTCACGAAAAACTCTATGTTATGCTACTCCTATGCATGAGAATTGAAATAAAATAGATAAAATACAAAAATATATATATAATTCAAAAAAATAACAAGTTTAATCATCTAACTCCATTGTCCATCTACAAAGCTCTTTCATCTATAAATAGATGAGATTTCTTAATTCTAATTAAAGTAAACTACCTAATCTGAAAGATAAACTTATCCTAATCTAATAAAACTTGGATATTGGATCTAATACACAAATTCAATAATCGTTCACATGCAAAATTATCAAAATATAAAAAATCCAACGTGAATCAGATCCAAATGGGTCTTTATAGACCCAGGTCTTCTGCTTCGCTCCTACATCATTCTTCTCGAGTTGGAGAAGACTTTCCCTCAAGTCTGTATCTCTCTTATGTTTCTTCTAATTTCACTCCACAAACATGAACCATTGATCCGATTCAACTATCTATAGTTGATGCAGATAAGTCACATGTGGATCTAAGGAAGATAGGATCCAAATCGAATGAAAAAATATGACTTGATTGGTTGGTGACGCAAATCAAATTCTTCATTCAATAAAAACTTTGAATCAAAATAAAATAGATAAATACAAAAAATTTCATACAATTCAGAAAAATAACAAGTTTAATCATCTAACTCCACTGTCTATCTACATAGCTCCTTCATCTATAAATATATGAGATTTCTTAATTCTAATTAAAGTACACTACCCAATTTGATAACCCTTTTAAAATATAAACTTAAAGCTAATCTAATAAAACTTGGATATTGGATCTAATACATACATTCAATATTCGTTATAAATGAACCAGAATGCAAAATTATCAAAATACAAAAAATCCAAATGATAAAAATCTAAACAATGAATCGAATCCAAATTGATCTTTATAGACCCAGGTCTTTTCCATCTGCTCTTGCATCATTCTCCTCAAGTTGGAGAAGACTTTAGCTCAAGTCTACATCTCTCTTATGTTTCTTCTAATTTCTCTCTACAAACATGAACCATTGATCTAGTACAACTATCCATAGTTGATGCAGATACATCACATGTGGATCTAAGGAAGATATGATCCAAACCTTTAAAGGATTGAGGACTGTATGAATCTTGCTTCTGGATGATTGGTATAGAAAAATAGCAAATGGGTTTACAAGTAATATTTGGGTAAAGTTAAAGACATCCAAATAAAGATCTATGAGGGTCCAAATAAGATTAATTGGATCCAAGTTGACCTTTATTGGACTTAAATGTGCTTGAGTTAGTCCTAGATCAAATATGAAGGATTTATTATACAAGTGGGTTGGGTTTAATGGATTGGGACAAAAATTTTGGGTTTGATTTGTAAAGGACCCAGAACCAAACCCGATTACAAGAGGGTTTTCTCAGGTCACGTTCAGGTTCAGATCAACAGAACTCAGACCTAGAACCTGTGAACCAAACCCAGAATAGTAATTGTGGGCTTGAACCTGACCTAGACCCATGAGACCCAAATCTAGAGGCCTGAAACTGCCCCCACACAAATGATACAAGGAGGAACCGGTTCAAGACTGAACCGATCCCTCCACCTATCTCATTGTGGATAGAGTTCCCACCCACGCTAGGGCAAGAGACTACTCCCCTTGGCGTTGATTGCTCTAGAGCAAGGGAGGGGCCTTCAGTCGGCTTTCCCGCTAGTAAAAAAGCACCAACAGGTGGGGCTCAGTGGTGCTCCCATCATCGATGGGTCCACTAGCAATTTATTGCAACTCGACGGTGGAGGAGGCAACCCCCATCGCCACCACATCACTGGTGCTGGCGTCAACTCTGGTAGGAAGGGGAGGTATCACCTATTCTTGGAGTCAGAACCTCGGTCGGAGGGTTTCACCGATTGTTGGAGGCCTTCTTATTATCCATCCAGTGTTCTGGCTCATCGTGGACCCTCCTCTATTGTGCATGACTAGCGATGGTTCAGTGACGATGGTGGAGGTACTCTGTTGGCTCATTGTGGGCAGTGGTTGTGAGGTGCTAACAAGAGTCAACACCTTTGTTTTGCACTCATTGATAGGCATCTTCCCAAGAATCTCATCCGAGCATTGCATGAATGCTTCAAGCATATGTTCTATCTTGGAGATCCGTTGATCAAACATCGCAAGCCTTTGATTTTATTTCTGTCAACATCATTCTCAGGCTTTTCATATAAATCTTTAGATTGGTCACTTTTGCTGGAAGATCCATTATTGTGTCCTTCTCCTCTTGACTGCTTCCTAACATCGTTAGAAAAGATTAAGATGTTACTCTGATATCACTTTGATACGTACAAATCAAATTCTTAATTCTTGAAAAACTCTATGTTATGCTACTCCCATGCATGAGAAACGAAAGAAAATAGAAAAAAAAAAGAAAATTGCATAAAATTTAAAAAAAATAACAAGTTTAATCATCCAACTCCACTGTCCATCTAGAGAGCTCTCTCATCTATAAACAGATGAGATTTTTTAATTTTAATTCAAGTAAACTACCTAATCTGATAAACCTCTTAAAAGATCAAACTTATTTTAATCTAATGAAACCTAGATATTGAATCTAATACATAAATTCAATATTAAGTACAAATGAACCCGAATGCAAAAGGATCCAAATACAAAAAAAAAAGTCCAAATGATAAAAATTCAATCGTTAGCTCCGCTCCTGCAGTATATAAAACCATAAATGGAAGAGGAGTTATGGCATTTGGAAGGGCTGGGTTATGGCCCTTGATGTGTTTTGGCAAGCCATAAAGATCAAAAGTTGGGGACGGAAAATGTGATGCTTTTTAGGCATGATTGCTGGTTGGAAGATCAGAGGCTTAGGGATATCTTGCACTTAATGATGCTTAGGAAGTATTGTCGGGTGGGGGACGTCTAGTAACAACAAGGCAACTCATGAAATTTAGTGCTGAGAAGAAATTTCTCGGAGTTAGCCTTCCAATAGTGGACGACTCTTATGAACATGTTGGTCGGTTGCACACTTCAGTAGCGGGAGGACAATATCTCTTGGTGGCTATCGAGTGATGGCTCCTTTAGCGCTTCCACACTCTACTTAGCATTGGGTACTACATTAGTAGCTTGGCTAAGAGTGTTGGGCAATATGATTGCAACACATTTGGATTCAAGAGGATCACATTGGAAGTTTATTTGGAGGGTTTGGATCTTCATTGTCTTGGAAGTTTCTATAGATGAAATGCAATCATCGCATCTTCTAGGTTTCCATCACGCTCACAACGGCTTATATTACCTATATATTAATAAACATATTGTCTTAAACCCAAGGGGTTGGTGTACTGAGATGGGGCTGAAAGTGCAGTAGGATCGAGGCAACGAGCACTAGAGGGGGGGTGAATAGTGCTTTTAAAAATTGTCTGCGAAATATAAACGTATTTTGCAATTTGAAAAGCAATCACACAAAGGAACACAAGATTTTATCCTGGTTCGGTCTTTCCCGACCTACATCCAATCCCCAAGCAAAACCCGCTTGAGATTTCCACTATCAACCTTGTGTAACTACAAGATCATACATACCAAATATGGTCACACTTTCAGTAACACACCTACTGAAAGCAAACAACTCCTTTAAACCAAGGAGTCATTTTTTTTACAGAAAATAAGTAACAACTTACAATACAACCTATGAGTCTTTCTTTTGAATGCAAATAAGATGCAATTGGCTTTTGAGGTTGTTGAAATACTCTACTCACGAATTCACTATCTCTCAAAGGAATTTGAGTAAAAAACTGAAGTGAAAATATCACGTGAGTGAGAAAATGAATATGAGTGAAAAGCAAAGAGTAATTGATTCAAATTGATTGAATTGAAGTCTTTGAGTGTAAATTGCACTCATATTTATAGTTGAAAGTTTTCATACGTTGAGAGTATGAAAGGGTGTCAAAAAAGTCCATTTTGAATGATCAAAACATTTGAAAACAAAAAGACACACCTTTTTGAAGTTTCAGGAAAAACGACAAAATTAGTCGACTGGAACAGTAGTTAGTCGACTAATAGTTAGTTATTAGTAGACTGATAGTTATCGTCGGTCGACTGATCTGTTAATCGAGCCGTTTGAAAATCTGAACTTTTGAAACTTAGTCGACTAGAGATAAAATTAGTCGACTGATAATATCATCAGTAGACTGAAAAACCTTTCAGTCGACTGCTGCTAAAATCTTCTAAAAAACAAACTTTATGTCCGGTCCACTGATAAAAGTATTAGTCGACTGCTGCTAATTTTTTAGAAAACACGTTCTGTTCAGCCGACTGATAAAAGCATTAGTCGACTGCTGCTAATTTTCCAGAAAACAGACATTATGTCCAGTCGACTGATAAAAACTTTGGTCGACTAACTTGACAAAAATGACTTTTTAGAAAATATGGCGCGAAAGGATTAGTCAACTGGTAAGTCTATTGGTCGACTAATAAACACGAAAATTTAAGAAAAAAGTTTTCTAAAAAAATTTTCAAGAAGGGTTCTTTTAGTAAAGTTTTTCTAAAGACTTTTTAGGTAAAATGCAACCTAAATATGCACTCTAAGTAAGGCTCTTACAAGAATCTAAGACTTTTAATGAATTTAACATTTGCACACTAGTCTTCAAAGATTCTTCATCGAATTCTTCAATGTCTTCATTGTCTTAGCTGAAATGCAGTTGATTTTACTTGCTCATCATCAAAGCCTTGTACTTGAAGTATCATGTATGGCTTCATTGTCCTAACAATCTCCTCCTTTTTTATGATGACAAACTTAATCAAAGATGAAACATTTAGATGCATAGATGGAGATTTTACTCCCCCTATCAATATGCTGCAAAATATTAAAAGTTAGCACATTTAAAGCACATATATCACATATTGATTGGTTTGCATTTCCATTCATCATTACTTCATGCATTTAAAAACTTTTTCATAAATGCAATTTTAATGCTTTCTTTTTCTCTTAATTTCGCAATTCTAATGCAAGATCTCCTGCAATTTCAATGTAATTTCAATGTAATGTTATCTTTTATCTTTTTCTCCCCCTTTGTCATAATAAAAAAGAATAAGGGCAGAAATAACATAAGCAAAATGGAGATACAAGTTTAAAATATTACAACCCATAAAGTATCAAAGTTTAGTAAAGACAGATCATAAAGATCAGAAAACTTGGTTGAGCAAATCCTTAATTGCAGTCACATCTTTCTGAATCGAAGAAAGTTGTTGAGTCACATCTTCACGAAAAGTGCGTTGATGCAGCTCCAATGCTTCTAGTCGCTGCAAAACTTCATCATTGTCTTGACTTGTAGAAAATTTCTTTCTTTTTGCATAAGATGAAGGTTCAGAAATTGATGGTTCAGTATGATCAACATTTAAAGGAGGCAGATATTTAATTTTCATTCTTTTAAAAATTGTTTGATCAAAGAACTCTTTTTGCTCAATATATTTTTCATTTGTTAAAAAAACTTTAAAATGTCTGAAAATATGAGTTAGAAGACAACCATAAGGAAGAAATGGTTTTTGTTTCCACAAATTTGTAAAATACACATTGGCCCAATTTACAGAAATATTTCCAAATAAAACATAAAGAGTCGTAGAAAGATCTGTGGAATAGTAATCAAAAGAAGCAGTTTTAGGTAGAACATTGTGGGCAAGGATTCGTCCAACAATGCGTGCACGAGTTTGAAAATTAGTATTTTTGAAAGGAGGGCAGTGAGGTGCACCTGGAAGTAGAATTTGTTCAAAAATTCTCTCATCATTCAGTTCAACAGTGTTGAAAAGAGTGTCTGAAGATGGAATTTCTAGGATTTCTCCAAGTAGTTTTGAATCAAACTTGATTTCAACATCATGAACAAGAGAGGACAAAACTCTAGTTTCATGATCCATATTTAAATTCGTATAAAACAAGTGAATCAGAAAAGGATAATGAAGGGTATCTGCACAGGCATTAAAAAGATGTGAAATTCCTGGAAATAATTCTCTTATTCTGTAACGAGAAAACAGGTGAAACAATACATTTCGGCCTAGTAAAATAGGTAGTGCAGAAATTGATCCAAATGTATCATATAAAAGAGGATTTCAGAGTAATCTGAGAGAAAATCCATGTCTTGAAGAAGGTATAGGAGGAGGAGAACCTAAACCTTTTGCAGATGCAGACTTTGAACGAGGCATGGTTAAAAAACAAAACAGATTTACCAAAAAAAAATGTCGGCTTCCAAACGATGTCCGGCAGAAGGAAAATGTTGTCCAGCGTTGTGAAACAGAAACAAAGGAAGATACGGTGTCTGACGGCGAGTGTGAACGCTGCCACAAGGGGATTCCGACAGTGGCTGAAGATACACTGTCATGGCAAGAGGGTTCCGACATGTTTTGAAGATGCGCCAGTTACTGCAAGAGGATTCTAGTGTTTCCCAGTCACGGCCAAAAGATTCTGGTGTCTCCTTGTCACGGCAAGAAAATCCCGGCGAGGATAGGTTCGAATGGCACTCCGAGGGTTTTTCGAAAGAGAGAGAGAAAGAGGGTTTTCGTTTTTCAAAGGGTTTCATTTTTAAGAAAAACGAAAAGATGTGAAAATGAAATGAAATGATGCCTTTTTAAAAAAAAAAATGGGTGTTAAAAAAATCCAAGGGGTATCGGGTCCCTTCAGTTAAAATTTAAAAAAAAAAAATTGAGTCAACTAAGAATGTGCGACTCATTCTAAACATCAGTCGACTAGAAATATATTGGTCGACTAATATGGTGTGATTCATTCTAAAAATTTAAAGCATCAATCGACTAAAATTTTATAGGTCGACTAATATAGTGTTATTTTGAGATTTTGTTCAAAAATCAGTATTTTTATAAATCCAAAAATGAGCAAATACCTAGTTCTCTCGTAATTCTCACAAAATCTTCATTTTAAAGAGGTTTAGTGAAGATATCGGCATATTGTTCTTTAGTAGAAATAAAATTTAACGAAATATCTTCTTTTAACACATGATCTCTTAAGAAATGATGTCTAACTTCAATATGCTTAGTTCTTGAGTACTGAACAGGATTTTTAGAAAGATTTATAACACTAGTGTTATCACAATAAATAGTTGTTGTGGAGTAATTCAAACCAAAATCTTTTAAGGTCTGTTTCATCCATAGTACTTATGAACACGCTAAACTAACTGCTATATATTCTGCTTCAGTTGTTGAGAGTGACATTGAATTTTGCTTTTTACTAAACCAAGAGACTAAGGAATTTCCTAAGAAATGACAAGTTCCACTAGTACTTTTGCGATCAGATTTACTTTCTGCAAAATCTGCATCACTATATGAAACTAAATCAAAGGAAGATGATTTTGGGTAAAACAAACTGAAATCTGAAGTATCTTTCAAATAGCGAAGAATTTGTTTTACTGCAGTTAAATGAGATTCCTTTGGATTAGCTTGAAATCTTGCACACATACAAACACTAAACATAATATCAGGTCGACTAGCAGTTAAGTATAATTGAGATCCGATCATACCTCTATAGAGCTTAGTATCTACACTTTTACCATTTTCATCTTTATCAAGAGAAGTAGTTGTACTCATAGGATTCTTTCTTGATTTCGATGAGTCCATCCCAAATCTCTTGAGAAGTTCTTTTGTATACTTAGCCTGATTGATGAAGATTCCTTCTTCAGTTTGCTTTATTTGAAGTTCAAGGAAGTAGTTTAATTCGCCCATCAAACTCATTTCAAACTCTTCCTGCATAGCTTTAGCAAATTCTTTACAAAGAGAATCATTAGTAGAACCAAATATTATGTCATCAACATAAATTTGCACAATAAGGATATCTGAATTAAGACTTTTAATAAATAAAGTGGAGTCTACCCGACCAATGGAAAAACCAAATTGTTCTAGAAAATTTCGTAGTCTTTCATACCACGCTCTTGGTGCTTGTTTAAGTCCGTACAAAGCTCTTTTTAATTTGTAGACTTTTTCTGGATATTTCTCATTTTCAAAGCCTGGAGGTTGCTCTACATAAACTTCTTCATTGATGTGTCCATTTAAGAATGCACCCTTAACATCAATTTGATATAACTTGAAGTTCATGTAACTAGCAAAAGCAAGCATCATTCGAATTGACTCTAATTGAGCCACTGGTGCATAGGTTTCATCAAAATCTATGCCTTCTTCTTGATTATAGCCTTGTTCTACTAGCCTTGCTTTGTTACGAATGACTTCACCATTTTCGTCCAGCTTATTTCGGAAGACCCATCTTGTTCCAATTACCGGATGATCCTTTGGTCTATCAACTAGATCCCAAACATCATTCCTAGTAAATTGGTTAAGTTCTTCAGACATGGCCAAAAGCCAAAATTCATCACCACAAGCCTCATTGATATTCTTTGGTTCTATTTTAGATATGAAAGCAACATTTGCAATATATTTTTCTAATTGTCTTCTAGTTTGAACACCACTTTTTATTTCTCCAATAACTTGTTCATGTGGATGATTAGGAACTTCTTTCCAAACGGGTTGAAGAGGAATATTTTCTTGAGAAGTATTCTCTATCAAGGGTTCTTCTTGAAGTATTACTTCTTCTCCTTCGCTTAGAGGTATAACCTACTCACAATTCTCATCAAATGCAACATGTAAAGATTCTTCAATGCAAGATGTTCTTTTATTGAAAATACAATAAGCTTTACTTCTAGAAGAATATCCAAGAAATATTGATTCATCTGATTTTGAATCAAACTTATCAAGATTATCTTTGGTATTTAACAAGAAGCATTTACTACCAAAAATTTTGAAATATGAGATCTTTGGTATACGATCATAATACAATTCAAAATATTTTTATGTAAAATTGGTCGAATAAGAACACGGTTTAAAACATAACATGATGTATTTATTGCTTCAGCCCAAAAGTATTTTGGTAAATTTTTATCTTGAAGCATGGTTCTAGCACATTCTTGCAAAGTTCTATTCTTTCAACAACTCCATTTTGTGGAGCCGCTCTAGGAAAAGCAAAGTTGTGAGATATACCATGTAAATCACAAAACTTTAGAAAAGATTCATTTTCAAATTCACCACCATGATCACTACGAATTTTAATTATAGATGTAGATTTTTCATTTGTAATTCTTCTACAAAGTTTAGAAAATTTCGAAAAAGCATCATTTTTGCTTTTTAGAAAAATCACCCATGTGAATCGAGAATAATCATCTACTATAACAAAAGCATACTTGCTACCATTCAAACTTTGAATTCTAGATGGTCCAAATAGATCTAAATGTAAAAGTTCAAGAAGACGTTTTGTTGAAACTATATCTTTTGCTTTAAAAGAACTCTTGATTTGTTTACCCCTTTGGCAAGCATCACATAAGTGATCTTTCTTATATGGTATTCTAGGTAGGCCTCTTACAAGATCATTCTTGGATAACTTTTAGAAAAGTTTTTCTAAAGACTTTTTAGGTAAAATGCAACCTAAATATGCACTCTAAGTAAGGCTTTTACAAGAATCTAAGACTTTTAATGAATTTAACATTTGCACACTAGTCTTCAAAGATTCTTCATCGAATTCTTCAATGTCTTCATTGCCTTAGCTGAAATGCAGTTGATTTCACTTGCTCATCATCAAAACCTTGTACTTAAAGTATCATGTACGGCTTCATTGTCGTAACAGGGGACACTATAGGTTCAAATCCTATGGGTGTCACCTCTTAGAGAATGTAACCATACACATGAAGAACACAAGTTAATGTGGTTCAACTGTCCAGCTTACATCCACGGGGAAAAAAAGTCACTCTGTCTCATATTATGTTTACCTACTATTGGTTACACGATATATAGAAAACTAACAGCAACAACAATAAAAATTGCTTGAGATAGACGATATCTCCATCTAGAGAAAACAAGAAATAACCCATGACACGATAATCTTGCATGATGCAGTTGCCTATGCTGGCTCCATATTTTTTGAAAACTGAATCCATACCATAACAACATTAGCTAACGGACACCTCAAAACCATGTAGTGATTTGCTGAAAGATCCTCTTATCTCTAATAACGATAACATTGAAAAAGGTGAGGACGAGCATGCAACAATCTCCCCCTCAAGTTGGTGCGCAGATATCCATCAAGCCCAACTTGGAACTTAGTTTGAGATAATTTTCATGGCTTAGGGATTTAGTAAAAATGTCTGCTAACTGCTCTTTATTACTGACATATGACATGGATACTTCTTTAGCTTAAATCTTCTCTCTAACAAAATGGCAGTCAACTTCTATATGTTTGGTTCTCTCGTGGAAAACTGGATTTGCTCTAATATATATTGCAGCCATGTTGTCACACTTGAGTTCCATCGGTTGAGGGTTTTTGATACCAATATCAAGGATGAGAGTCTTGATCCAAATGAGCTCACATGTACATGCTGACATGGCTCGATACTCAGCCTCAACACTGGATCTGGCTACAAGAGATTGTTTTTTGCTTCTCCAGGTGACAAGATTTCCACCAACAGAAGAATAGAAGCTTGTTGTTGACCTTCTATCATTTGGGTCTCCTGACCAATTTGCATCAATAAAACCAATTATATCAAGATTGTTATTTCTCTTTATAAGAACTCCTTTGTCAGGGGTCCCTTTAAGATAACAAAGAACTCTTTGGGCAGCTTCAACATGACTGGAATGAAGTTGATGCATAAACTGACTGATCACACTCATAGCATATGTAATATCAGGACGTGTGATAGTCAAATATATTAGCTTTCCAACAAGCCTTTGAAAACTCTCGATGTTAGCAACAATATCTCTTTCATTTTTTTTCAGTTTGCAGTTAGTTTTCAAGGGTGTTTCTGCAGCTTTAGTACCAATCAAGCCAGTATCTTTGAGAAGATCTAATGTATACTTTCTCTGACACAGGAAAATGCATGTGTTGGAATGAGCGACTTTTATGCCAAGAAAGTACCTTAATTTTTCAAAGTCTTAATTTCAAATTTGGCATGAAGAATTTCTTTGGTTTTCTGCATTATAGCCTTATTATCTCATGTCACAATTATATCATCAACATATATAAGCAAGATAATAGTGCCCTGTGAAGAATTGTACACAAACATGATATAGTCAGTTGTACTTTGCTTAAAACCAATTTTGGTAAGAACCTCACTGAGCTTGGCAAACCAAGCTCGAGGATATTGCTTCAGACCGTAAATAGATTTCTGAAGTTTTCACACTTTCCCATGATCATATTTATACCCGGGAGGAGGATCCATATACACTTCTCCTTCCAACTCTCCATGTAGAAAAGCATTTTTTATATCCAGTTGGAAGATGCTCCACTGCTTATTAGTAGCAACAGACAAAAGAATATGGATTGAACTCATTTTTGCAATGGGCGCAAAAGTTTCTGTGAAGTCAATACCCTCTTTCTGAGTGTATCCCTTTGCTACCAGTCTGGCCTTGTACCTTTCTATGAAGCCATCACTATTGAATTTAATTCTATATATCCATCGACATCCCATAACTTTCTTACCTTTAGGCAATTCAACTAACATCCAAGTATTGTTTTTGAGTAACGCTTTTAGTTCTTCATCCATAGCCGATTTCCACTTAGGATCTTCAAGAGCTTCTTTATGACTTGAAGTTTCATGATGGGCATAGGTCTTGGCAAGGTAAGTTTGATAAGACACAGACAATTTTGAGAGTTCAAATTGATATTCTATTGAATGGGTTTTAGGAATCTCGGTAGTACAATAGGAGTAATAATCTTTCAGTTTGACAAAAAGCCTAGTGAGACAGGATGACCTTCTCAAATTACTGATCTCTTGACTGATATGAGTCTCAGGTATGTTTTGACTTGAGTTAGTATTGGTCACGGGATTTGTAGGTATTGTATTTTGGTCTGACATGGGTGCGGACTCAGAATCTTGGTTTGGTGGACCAATTAGATAATTAGGACTAGGCGAGATAGGTTCGGATTTAATAAACAGATCGGGTATTGGTAAGAAAGAGTTGAACATATCCGGTTGGTTCTCCCCCTCGATAGGATACTGGAAATAGGGTTCCTTCTAAAAAAAAATCATGTCCCTTGACACATAAAGCCTTTTGAGGATGGGATCAAAACATTTGAACCCCTTTTTTGTTGAACAATATCCAACAAACATGCACTTTATGGATCTTTTCTCAAGCTTGTTGCGGAATTTGTCTTGTATATGCACAAAGCACTTATACCCAAAAACTTTCAAATGGTTGATGGAAATTTTTTTATTTCTCAAATTTTCAATAGGGATCTCATTCTCCAGTCTGGCACTTGGAATTCAGTTTATGATGTAACTGTTACGACAATGAAGCCATACACGATACTTCAAGTACAAGGTTTTGATGATGAGGAAGTGGAATCAACTGCATTTCAGCTAAGGCTATGAAGAAATTGAAGAATTCGATGAAGAATCTTTGAAGACTAGTGTGCAAATGTTTAATTCATTAAAAGTCTTAGATTCTTGTAAGAGCCTTACTTAGAGTGCATATTTAGGTTGCATTTCAACTTAAAAGTCTTTAGAAAAACTTTTCTAAAAAGAACCCTCATGAAAATCTTTTTAGAAAACTCTTTTCTTAAATTTTCATGTTTATTAGTCAACCAATAGACTTACCAGTCGACTAATCCTTTCGCGCCATATTTTCTAAAAAGTCATTTTTGTCAAATTAGTCGATCGAAGGTTTTATCAATCGACTGGACAGAATGTCTGTTTTCTGGAAAATTAGCAGTAGTCGACTAATGGTTTTATCAGTCGACTGAACAGAACATGTGTTTTCTGAAAATTTAGCAGCAGTCGACTAATGCTTTTTATCAGTCGACCGAACAGAATGTTTGTTTTTCAGAAGATTTTAGCAGCAGTCGACTAAAAGGTTTTTCAGTCTACTGATGATATTATCAGTCGACTAACTTTTCTCAAGTCGACTAAGTTTCAAAAGTTTAGATTTTCAAACGGCTTGATTAACAGATCAGTCGACCGACGATAACTGTCAGTATACTAATAACTAACTATTAGTCGACTAACTGATGTTTCAGTCGACTAATTTTGTCATTTTCCTGAAACTTCAAAAAGGCGTGTCTTTTCATTTTTCAAATGTTTTGATCGTTCGAAATGGACAGTTTTGATACCCTTTCATACCCTCAACGTATGGAAAACTTTAACTATAAATATGAGTGCATTGTACACTAAAAAATAACAAGAATTCAATCAATTTGAATCATTTACTTATTGCTTTTCACTCCTATTCATTCAAGTATTTGTTTTCTCACTCATGTGATATTTTCACTTCAGTTTTTCACTCAAATCACTTTGAGAGATAGTGAATTCGTGAGTAGAGTATTTCAACAACCTCAAAAGCCAATTGCATCTCATTTGCATTCAAAAGGAAGGCTCATAGGTTGTTTTGTAAGTTGTTACTTATTTTCTGTAAAAAGGACTCCTTGGTGTAAAGGAGTTGTTTGCTTTCAGTAGGGTTGTTACTGAAAGTGGGACCAGTTATGGTCTGTGTGATCTTGTAGTTTACAAGGTTGATAGTGGAAATCTCAAGCGGGTTTTGCTTGGGGACTGGATGTAGGTCGGGTTAGACCGAACCAGGATAAAATCTTGTGTTTTTTGTGTGTTGCTTTGAGATTTGCAAAATCATTAAATATTCCGTAGACAATTTTTTAAAAGCACTATTCACCCCCCTCTAGTGTTCGTTGCCTAGATCCTAGTGCACTTTCATTTTGTATCAGAGCACAGGTTTGCTATTACTTTGATTTGACCATCATCTAGCATAGCAACTACAACATCTCAGCACAAAGAAGGAAGCTCCTTTGTTCGTCCTCCTCTCTTCGACGGAACAAACTATGGATACTGGAAAGTAAGAATGACAATATTCTTGCAATCCATGGATCTCGATATCTGGAGAGTTGTTTCAGAAAAGTACCAAACACCATCAACTGATTTCAGCCGATGGACCGATGATGAAAAGAAGACTGCTTCACTGAATGCCAAAGCCATGAATGCATTATATTGTGGCGTTGACAAGGTAGAATTCAATCGCATCTCTCAATGCTCTACAACAAATGAAATTTGGCATACTCTTCTAGTAACTCACGAAGGTACGTCAAAGGTAAAGGAATCTAAAATTGCTTCTTTAGTTCATAAATTTGAATTGTTCAAAATGAAGCAAAATGAATCTATATCGGACATGGTAACTAGAATAACCGATATAACTAACACTTTGAAATCCCTTAGAAAAGAATATTCACAAGTGGATTTAGTTAGAAAGATTCTAAGGTGTTTAACTCCTGAATGGGAGAGAAAAACCACTGCTATTGAAGAAGCAAATGATCTCAATACTCTCACTCTTGAAGACTTAGTTCGTAACCTAATGGCATATGAGGTCCAACTTCAAGACAGACAAGAAGAAGAGCCTAAGAAGAAATCTCTTGCTTTTAAGGCTACTTCTGACTCAGAAAATTCAGAAGAAGATGAAGATGAAGATATTGCCCTCATCACAAGGCAATTCAGAAGATTCATCAAAAAGGAAAGATTTCAAAGAAAGGTAAAGAAAGCAGATTCTTCCATTCCCAATGAAGTCAAGTGCTTTAACTGCAAAAAGGCAGGACATATCAAGAAAGATTGTCCTCTTCTCAAAATCAAGCCCAAGGACGAATTCAAGAAGAAAAAGGCATTTCAAGCATGTTGGGATGATAGTGACTCCTCTTCCGATGAAGAATCAAATGAAGAAGTTGCCAACATGTGTTTTGTAGCACAAGAAGATTCGGTAAGTCAATTTGACTATGATGAGTTATTTGAAGCATTTAATGATTTATATGCTAAATTTAAGAGTCTTAGTTCTAAAAATAAAGAGTTAAAAACTGAAAATTTAACTCTTGACTCTCAAAATAAAGTGTTACTTCAAGAAATAGAAGATTTCAAGAAGGAAAATTCTTGCCAAGCACTTGAGATAAAAGAAATTGGAGTTAGAACCAATCTCTTACAAAAAGAAATATCTAGTCTTAAAGCAAAGTCAAATGATCTTCTTTCTATAGTGACCAAATTCACAAATGGTCAAGAGAATCTAGAAAAACTTCTTGGTTCTCAAAGATGCTCGGTTAATAAAACCGGATTGGGATATAGCTTCTTTGATACTCAAAACAGACCAAACTATGTGGTGAAAAATCAAAGACATTATTCTCAACCTTTTGTTCATAAAACTAAACTTTCTAGTTCTAATAGAAATGCATCTAGATATGATTATTCTAGACATGTTTATTCTAAATCCTTTTATAGAAAGAATATTTATTATCAAAGGAAACCAAAATCCAAATGGATATGGGTTCCTAAGACTAACTCTCATGGACCCGAAAATAGAAATGGGTCAAATGCTCTGTTTTCTGATTTTGTTGTAGGTACACAACATAAGGAGCAAATGGATATTGGACAACGGTTGTTCCAAACATATGACTGGAAGGCCGGAGTTATTTTCCACCCTCCAAAATAAGGATGGAGGAACCGTCACCTTTGGTGACAATAACAAGGGAAAAGTGATAGGTATTGGTAATATTGGTAATCCAAAATTTCCCTTGATAGAAAATGTTCTTTTAGTAGATGGTTTAATGCATAATTTAATATCTATCAGTCAATTATGTGATAAAGGTTTTCATGTTTCTTTTGAAAATAATTTATGCTTAATTTCTGATTTTCAATCTAAAAAGATCATATTTAAAGGTAAAAGAAGAAACAATGTGTATGAACTATATCTAGATGAATTACCCTTTTTTAATGAAAAATGTCTTATTGTTTCAAATGAAATTCAATGGTTATGGCACAAGAGACTTGGACATGTTAACTTTAAAATTATTTCAAAGTTATCCAAGAATGATCTTGTAAGAGGCCTACCTAGAATACCATATAAAAAGGATCACTTATGTGATGCTTGTCAAAGGGGTAAACAAATCAAGAGTTCTTTTAAAGCAAAATATATAGTTTCAACAAAACGTCCTCTTGAACTTTTACATTTAGATCTATTTGGACCATCTAGAATTCAAAGTTTGAATGGTAGCAAGTATGCTTTTGTTATAGTAGATGATTATTCTCGGTTTACATGGGTGATTTTTCTAAAAAGCAAAAATGATGCTTTTTCAGAATTTTCTAAACTTTATAGAAGAATTACAATTGAAAAATCTACATCTATTATTGAAATTCGTAGTGATCATGGTGGTGAATTTGAAAATGAATCTTTTCTAAAGTTTTGTGATTTACATGGTATATCTCACAACTTTGCTTTTCCTAGAGCGGCTCCACAAAATGGAGTTGTTGAAAGAAAGAATAGAACTTTGCAAGAATGTGCTAGAACCATGCTTCAAGATAAAAATTTACCAAAATACTTTTGGGCTGAAGCAATTAATACAGCATGTTATGTCTTAAATCGTGTTCTTATACGACCAATTTTACATAAAACATGTTTTGAATTGTATTATGATCGTATACCAAAGATCTCACATTTCAAAATTTTTGGTAGTAAATGTTTCTTGTTAAATACCAAAGATAATCTTGATAAGTTTGATTCAAAATCAGATGAATCAATATTTCTTGGATATTCTTCTAGAAGTAAAGCATATCGTATTTTCAATAAAAGAACATCTTGTATTGAAGAATCTTTACATGTTGCATTTGATGAGAATTGTGAGCAGGTTAGACCTCTAAGCGAAGGAGAAGAAGTAATACTTCAAGAAGAACCCTTGATAGAGAGTACTTCTCAAGAAAATATTCCTCTTCAACCGGTTTGGAAAGAAGTTCCTAATCATCCACATGAATAAGTTATTGGTGAAATAAAGAGTGGTGTCCAAACTAGAAGGAAATTAGAAAAATATATTGCAAATGTTGCTTTCATATCTAAATTAGAACCAAAGAATATCAATGAGGCTTGTGTTGATGAATTTTGGCTTTTGGCCATGTCTGAAGAACTTAACGAATTTACTAGGAATGATGTTTGGGATCTAGTTGATAGACCAAAGGATCATCCGGTAATTGGAACAAGATAGGTCTTCCGAAATAAGCTGGATGAAAATGGTGAAGTCATTCGTAACAAAGCAAGGCTAGTGGCACAAGGCTATAATCAAGAAGAAGGCATAGATTTTGATGAAACCTATGCACCAGTGGCTCGATTAGAGTCAATTCGAATGATGCTTGCTTTTACTAGTTACATGAACTTCAAGTTATATCAAATTGATGTTAAGAGTGCATTCTTAAATGGACACATCAATGAAGAAGATTATGTAGAGCAACCTCTAGGCTTTGAAAATGAGAAATATCCAGAAAAAGTCTACAAATTGAAAAGAGCTTTGTATGGACTCAAACAAGCACCAAGAGCGTGGTATGAAAGACTACGAAATTTTCTAGAACAATCTGGTTTTTCCATTGGTCGGGTAGACTCCACTTTATTTATTAAAAATCTTAATTCAGATATTCTTATTGTGCAAATTTATGTTGATGACATAATATTTGGTTCTACTAATGATTCTCTCTGTAAAGAATTTGCTAAAGCTATGCAGGAAGAGTTTGAAATGAGCTTGATGGGCGAATTAAACTACTTCCTTGGACTTTAAATAAAGCAAACTGAAGAAGGAATCTTCATCAATCAGGCTAAGTATACAAAATAACTTCTCAAGAGATTTAGGATGGACTCATCGAAATCAAGAAGGAATCCTATGAGTACAACTACTTCTCTTGATAAAGATGAAAATGGTAAAAGTGTAGATACTAAACTCTACAGAGGTATGATCGGATCTCTATTATACTTAACTGCTAGTCGACCTGATATTATGTTTAGTGTTTGTATGTGTGCAAGATTTCAAGCTAATCCAAAGGAATCTCATTTAACTGCAGTAAAACAAATTTTTTGTTATTTGAAAGATACTTCAGATTTCGGATTGTTTTACCCAAAATTATCTTCCTTTGATTTGGTTTCATATAGTGATGCAGATTTTGCAGGAAGTAAATATGATCGCAAGAGTACTAGTAGAACTTGTCATTTCTTAGGAAATTCCTTAGTCTCTTGGTTTAGTAAAAAGCAAAATTCAGTATCACTCTCAACAACTGAAGCAGAATATATAGCGGCTAGTTTAGCATGTTCACAAGTACTTTGGATGAAACAGACCTTAAAAGATTTTGGTTTGAATTACTCCACAACAACTATTTATTGTGATAACACTAGTGCTATAAATCTTTCAAAAAATCCTATTCAACACTCAAGAACTAAGCATATTGAAGTTAGACATCATTTTTTAAGAGATCATGTGTTAAAAGGAGATATTTTGTTAAATTTTATTTCCACTAAAGAACAACATGCCGATATCTTCACTAAACCTCTTAAAAATGAAGATTTTATGAGAATTAGGAGAGAACTAGGTATTTGCTCATTTGTGGATTTATAAAAATGCTGATTTTTGAACAAAATCTCAAAATCGCACTATATTAGTCGACCGATAAAATTCTAGTCGACTGGTGTTTTAAATTTTGGAATGTATCGCACCATATTAGTCGACCGATATATTTCTAGTCGACTGATGATATTTTTAGAATGAGTCACACATTCTTAGTCGACCGATAAAGATTTAGTCGACTAAAAATTTTTTTAAAATTTTTAAATGAAGGGACCCGATACCCCTTGGATTTTTAAAACACCCGTTCTTTTTAAAATAAGCATCGTTTCACTTCGTTTTCGTATCTTTTCGTTTTCGTATCTTTTCGTTTTTCTTAAAAACGAAAACCCTCTTTCTCTTTTGCCTCTCTTTCTTCCGAAAAACCCTTAGAGTGCCGTTCAATCCCATTTTCGCTGGGATTTTCTTACCGTAACAAGGAGATGCCGAAGTCTTCTGGTTGTGATCTTGAAATGCCGGAATCCTCCTGCAGTAACTGGCGCATCTTCAAAACACGCTGGAACCCTCTTGTGTGACAGTGCATTGCCGGAATCCCCTTGTGGCCGACTTCTCACTCGCCGTCAGCCATTGTATCCTCCTCTGGTTCTGTTTCACATCGCCGGACAGCATTCTACTTCTGCCAAAAATCATTTGGAAGCCGTCATTGTTTTTGGTAACTCTATTTTTTTAACCATGTCTCGTACGAAGTCTGCATTTGCAAAAGGTTTAGGTTCTCCTCCTCCTACACCTTCTTCAAGACATGGTTTTTCACTAAGATTACTTCGCAATCCTCTTTTGTATGATACTTTTGGATCAATTTCTGCACTATCTATTTTACCAGGCCGAAATGTTTTATTTCACTTGTTTTCTCGTTACAAAATAAGAGAATTATTTCCTGGTATTTCACATCTTTTTGATGCTTGTGCAGATACCCTTCACTATCCTTTTCTTATTCACTTGTTTTACACGAATTTACAAATGGATCATGAAACTGGAGTTTTGTCCTCTCTTGTTCGTGATGTTGAAATCGAGTTTGATTCGAAATTACTTGGAGAAATTCTTGAAATTCCACCTTCAGACACTCTTTTCAACACTATTGAATTGAATGATGAAAGAGTTTTTGAACAAATTCTTCTTCCAGGAGCACCTCACTGCCCTCCTTTCAAAAATACTAATCTTCAAACTCGTGCACGCATTGCTGGACGAATCCTTGCCCACAATGTTCTACCCAAAACTGGTTCTTTTGATTATTATTCCACAGATCTATCTACGGCTCTTTATGTTTTATTTGGAAATATTTCTGTCAACTGGGCCAATGTGTATTTTACAAACTTGTGGAAACAAAAACCATTTCTTCCTTATGGTTGTCTTTTAACCCGTATTTTTAGACATTTCAAAATTCCTTTAACAAATGAAAAATACATTGAGCAAACAAAGTTCTTTGATCAAACAATTTTTAAAAGAATGAAAATTAAATATCTGCCTCCTTTAAATGTTGATCAAACTGAACCATCTGATCCTAATGAACCATTAATTTCTGAACCTTCACCTTCTGCGACACCTTCATCTCATGCAAAAAGAAAGAAATTTTCGACAAGTCAAGACCATGATGAAGTTATGCAGAGACTGGAAGCTTTAGAGCTGCATCAACATACTTTTCGTGAAGATGTAACTCAACAACTATCTTCGATTCAGAAAGAGATTACTTCAATCAAGGATTTGCTCAACTCACTTTTCTAATCTTTATTGTCTGAACTTTCATACTTTATGGGTTGTAATATTTTAAACCTGTATCTCTATTTTGCTTATGCTATTTCTGCCCTTACTCTTTTTTATTCTGACAAAGGGGGAGAAAAAGATGATAGCAATTACATTGAAATTGCAGGAGATCTTGCATGAGAAATGCAAAATTAAGAGAAAAAGAAAGCTTTGAATGAATGTATTTCTAAATGCATGAAGAAATGATGAATGGAAATGCAAACCAATCAATATGTGATATATGTGCTTTAAATGTGCTAACTTTTAATGTTTTGCAGCATATTGATAGGGGGAGTAAAATCTCCATCTATGCATCTAAATGCTTCATCTTTGATTAAGTTTGTCATCATAAAAAAGGGGAAGATTGTTACGACAATGAAGCCATACATGATACTTCAAATACAAGGTTTTGATGATGAGCAAGTGGAATCAACTGCATTTCAGCTAAGGCTATGAAGAAATTGAAGAATTCGATGAAGAATCTTTGAAGACTAGTGTGCAAATGTTTAATTCATTAAAAGTCTTAGATTCTTGTAAGAGCCTTACTTAGAGTGCATATTTAGGTTGCATTTCAACTTAAAAGTCTTTAGAAAAACTTTTCTAAAAAGAACCCTCATGAAAATCTTTTTAGAAAACTCTTTTCTTAAATTTTCATGTTTATTAGTCAACCAATAGACTTACCAGTCGACTAATCCTTTCGCGCCATATTTTCTAAAAAGTCATTTTTGTCAAATTAGTCGATCGAAGGTTTTATCAATCGACTGGACAGAATGTCTGTTTTCTGGAAAATTAGCAGCAGTCGACTAATGGTTTTATCAGTCGACTGAACAGAACATGTGTTTTCTGAAAATTTAGCAGCAGTCGACTAATGCTTTTTATCAGTCGACCGAACAGAATGTTTGTTTTTCAGAAGATTTTAGCAGCAGTCGACTAAAAGGTTTTTCTGTCTACTGATGATATTATTAGTCGACTAACTTTTCTCAAGTCGACTAAGTTTCAAAAGTTCAGATTTTCAAACGGCTCGATTAACAGATCAGTCGACTGACGATAACTGTCAGTATACTAATAACTAACTGTTAGTCGACTAACTGATGTTTCAGTCGACTAATTTTGCCGTTTTCCTGAAACTTCAAAAAGGCGTGTCTTTTCATTTTTCAAACGTTTTGATCGTTCGAAATGGACAGTTTTGATACCCTTTCATACCCTCAACGTATGGAAAACTTTAACTATAAATATGAGTGCATTGTACACTAAAAAACAACAAGAATTCAATCAATTTGAATCATTTACTTATTGCTTTTCACTCCTATTCATTCAAGTATTTGTTTTCTCACTCACGTGATATTTTCACTTCAGTTTTTCACTCAAATCACTTTCAGAGATAGTGAATTCGTGAGTAGAGTATTTCAACAACCTCAAAAGCCAATTGTATCTCATTTGCATTCAAAAGGAAGGCTCATAGGTTGTTTTGTAAGTTGTTACTTATTTTTTGTAAAAAGAAGGACTCCTTGGTGTAAAGGAGTTGTTTGCTTTCAGTAGGGTTGTTACTGAAAGTGGAACCAGTTATGGTCTGTGTGATCTTGTAGTTTACAAGGTTGATAGTGGAAATCTCAAGCGGGTTTTGCTTGGGGACTGGATGTAGGTCGGGTTAGACCGAACCAGGATAAAATCTTGTGTTCTTTGTGTGTTTGCTTTGAGATTTGCAAAATCATTAAATATTCCGCAGACAATTTTTTAAAAGCACTATTCACCCCCCCTCTAGTGCTCGTTGCCTAGATCCTAGTGCACTTTCAGTAACAAGCAGTAGCTATGGCATCAACCCAATATTGTTGGGGAATGTTCATATGGAACATAAGAGACCTTGCCACATTGAGTAAGTGACGGTTTTTCCTCTCGACAACCCTGTTTTGTTGCAGAGTTCCGACACAAGTAGTTTGAGGCATTATACCTTGCTCAAACATGAAATCACCAAGAACTTCATTAATACACTCTCTTCCATTATCAGATCTCAGACGTTTAATCTTGTGATCATATTGAGTACACAAAAGATTATAAAAAATTTTAAAACCTTTGGCCACTTCATGTTTATGTTTTTGGAAATACACCCAGGTGACCCAAGATCTATCTTCAATCAATGTGACATAGTATCTAAAACCGAACACAGAGTCTACGGGGGCTGGACCCCACACATCAGAATACAACAATTCAAAAAACTCACTACTTCTATTAGAGGTGTTTTGAAACGGAAGCCTAGTGGCCTTTGCAAATTCACAAGCATCACACAATAGGCTATTATTATTCAAATCAGGTAACAAAGATTTTATAGTCTTAGCAGAAGCATGTCCAAGGCAAGAGTGCCAAAGGCTATAAGTATTACTTGATTGGGTACTACTCAAAAACATTGTCTTTGGTTGACTGAAGATGTATAGACGATCCCGTTCGATGCCTCTACCAATCATCCTCTTCGATCTCCTATCCTGAAAGACAACCTCCTTAGAAGAAAAAATAGTCAAACAATCATGAGACTTAGTAATTTGGCTTATAGACATAAGATTGGCAGCAAACTTAGGAACAATGGGGACTTTAGAATCAGAATCACAATTCATAAATTTAACCTTCTTCATGTTGGTGACCATCATGAGAGAACCGTCGATGGTATATACTGATTTTATTAAGCTACTCAAACCTTCATCATGGTTTGTCATGTGGTCCGAGGCTCCAGAATATATAATTCACTCATTGTTTGTAATATACGAAAGAAGGGCATGAGTCTTACCTTGAGGTACGGCAGGAGCATCACTGATGGGAGATGAGGATACTAAGTTAGTTTTGGCCATCTGCTGGAAAATTGAGTAATATCATCTTTGGTGACAAAGTTTGTAGCATCGTGCTTAGTATTGTTCTCCTTGTTACTGCTAGGTTGACCCACGAGATCCCAACACCGATCTTTGGAGTGACCCAACTTTTTACAATAGGAGCATTTGAGTTTCAACCTTGGTCGGGACCGATCTTGAGTAAAGTTTTTTGGAGGCTCTGTGGCTGAATAACTTTGTTTTACATCAACCTGAAATGCCATTTTTTTAGCCTACTCTTTTTTAATTTACATGCTCTGATTCATAATTTTTTGGTGGATTTCTTCGCTCTGAATCATTGTGTATACCGTGTTTTATGAAGGAAACAATATTGTCATCAAGATCTGGCTTCGAAGGTTTTCATAATCCGGGCCAAGACCTGCAAGAACTTTAAACACTTTGTCTTCCTCAAACCTTTTTTTACTTTCAAGGATATCACCAGTAGGTTGAGGATATTGAAGCATAAATCTCTTGAACCGCATCCTAGATTTCCTTTGTTGTGTTCATAAATAGAAATCTTCTGGCAATAGCCGGTTCCATAGAGTTTAACATCCAACTCATGACCATATCATTTTCAGATTCCCACTTTTTATAAGTGGGATCGATGGGTTCTGGTTTTTCATTTTTTCCAGTGATATATCCAAGTTTGGATCTTTCATTGAGAAATAACTTAACAGCTTTTGCCCAACTTAAATAATTGGCCCCAGAGAACTGTGTATTAGTGATTTTAAGAAGATGATTCGGCTCAGAGTAACCAACCTTATTATCGATAACTTGAGTGGAGGAACACCCACTATTCTCAGCAGCAGAACCTCTGATGGTATTGACAGCATTGTCGACCATTGATCCTCTGCTCAATATGAATACTACCAGATCACCGATCACTTCAACGATCACGCTTTGATACCATGTTAGAGAATGTAACCATACACATGAAGAGCACATGTTAACTTGGTTCGGCTGTCCAACCTATATCCATGGGAAAAAATAGTCACTCTGTCTCAGATTATGTTTACCCACTATTGGTTACATGATATATAGAAAACTAGCAACAACAACAATAACAATTGCTCGAGATAAAGGATATCTCCATCTAGAGAAAACAAAAAACAACCCACGACACAATAATCTTGTATGATGCAATTTCCTATGCTGGCTCCACATTTTTTGGAAACTGAATCTATACCATAACAACATTAGCTGACGGACACCTCAAAATCGTGTAGCGATTTGCTGAAGGACACCGTAAATTGCATAGCAATTTGCTGAAGGATCCTCTTATCTCTAATAACTATAACATTGGAAAAGGTGAGGATGAGCGTGCAACATCACCTCCCTACATAAGTTGAAGCTTAGTGATTCCTTGGGGTAGGGGTACGCCCTCAAAGTTTTACACTGATGTGGACAGAGACCCTAAAGTACAACAAGCTCAGCCTGCATGGCTAGGTCTCTGCGCCTGAGGCAGTTTCTTCTAGTAAAAAAACAATATTGTCTTTCTCTAAAAAAAAACATTAGCACATGATAATAAAGGTGATTGCAGAGACGACTTGATGGTCAAAGCATTAGAGCTAATTCATAGTCAAGGCATGGAGCCCACTAATGACAACAACATTGAATGACTTTGAGGGTATGTTTGATGGCTTGTCCAGGATTGGACAAAATGAACAAAAAGGATGGAACAAAACATTTGTTTTGTTCGTTCTGTAACAACTATTCCAAGTCCAACGTTTGTTTGAACCGTACTCAGATGCTATGTTCTAAATGTCCATTGTTTGATGACAATGTGAGGACAACTGTTCTGCATCCAATGTTTGTTGAAAATCGCCGTTCTTAGCGTAATTTTTGTCTGAATCACGCTGAGAATGACACATCAAACATGTCATGAAGGTACTGTTTTTGCCTACTCTTAGCCTAGTTCATCTATGAGATGCCCATCATGTGTTAACAGACGTATCTCAGTAAGCCACATCACCAAGAGATGATGATAACATTCGTGATTGTGATTGTAGATGATGGGTTAACAGACGTATCCCAGTAAGACACATCACCAAGAGATGATGATAATGCTCATGATTGTGATGGCAAATGATGGTGATAACGTCTGTGATTATACTTTTCCATGCACATCCTTAAGTTGTCATTGGCCCTACTATTGATACGGTGGCCCATAGTGACAAAAGTTAAAAACGGCAAAATCTTGACATTCGGGAGATTTTGAAATTTTTCATAAATCTCTTATTTTTTTGGAAAAATCTTGAGAATAAAATAAATAAAAAAATATAAAAAGTTATTTTTTATAAGAAAATATAAATAAAACACATTTAAAAATAAAAATCTTTCTCATTTTCAGAATAAATATCTTTTAAAAATATAAATATCATGACGGTTTGAAAATATTGCAAAAAATTGCCATTTTAAACTTTCAGACAATTTCTTATCGGCGATATTTTTATAAATCTCGCGATATTTGTCATAGAGCCGTGGCCAACCTTCTCTTCAAGCTTCACACTGTTTTTTCTTTTGTGTTTTATAAGCAACTTAATGAATTGTTTCTCCAGACCGTTGGTTATGTCATTCAGTTATTTCATTGGAGTCAACCTCACATGTTTATAAGGTTATGTACTATGTCGCAATGATTTGAGGAATCGAGGATGAGGTATTCAAATTGGACTGACACAAGAATTTTTATTTTTTTAACAAATAACAAATTATTATTCACCAACTGGGGGCTTGTGAGCATCGCAAAATTTTTCCTCTTGTGTTTCCCTCTCTTCCTTCTCTTTTCCTTTCCAACCTCTATTTTCCCTTTTTGAAGGAAAAAATAAAAGATAGAAAAGAAGAGAGAATAATAAAAGAAAGAAGCGAGAGGAACGAGGTATCACTTGACCTTAATTTTGAAAAATATTTAGAAAAATTACTCGCCTCTGTTTCGAAAATTTACGGGAAAAATGGAGAGACGGGATTCGCTCGTCGGTACGAGGTTCGACCGTTCTTGACGCCTTTACCAAAGGTAATCGAACCAAGGAACGAATTTATGCCTTTTTGTTTTGCTAAAATATCATCTAAGAATTTACTCTAAGTCTAAAATGCAAAAAGAATCATGCTTGTGTAATGCAAATGCAGAAATGTATGCTTTTGAGAAAATAGTTTAGAAATTTGGGATTTTCCAAGTGATTCTGAAATAAATGTGATAATGGAGTGAAGAAATGATTCAGAGGGTTGAATTCAATCTAAAACAAGCTAGATTTTTGAATTTAGAATTTAAAATATATCTGGAAGGAGAGACTTGAATGATTTTGAAGAGATAAGTTTTTTTTTTAAAAAAAGGAATTTAGAATTGGGGTTTTGAAACAAGAATGAATTTTTCAAAGTCATAATGGACTTTGCATTTAGATCGATTTTGAGAAGGAGATTTTGGATTCAAGACCTAAAACAGGAATTGAATTTGAATTTAGACTTGAAACATAGATTTAAAATTGGCCTTGGAAATGAGAATTGGAAATGGAAATGGATTATAAATCTGGAAAAGAATTTAATCTGAAATCTGAAATGGGTTTTTGATCTGAAGTTTAAAATGGATTTTTGATCTGAAATCTAGCATCCAAGATGGAACTGAATTCGGAGTCTGGAATCTTAAATGGAATTGGATCCGAAGACTGGAATCCAAGATGGAGTTGGATCCAAAATCTGGAATCCTAAATAGCATTGGATCCGAAGTCTAGAATCCAAAATGGAGTTGGATTTGAAGTCTAGAATCTTAAATAGAATTTGGATCCGAAGTCTGGAATCCAAAAAATGGAGTTGAATCCGGGATCTGGAATCCTGAATTGAATTGGATACGAAGTCTGGGATCCAAAATGGAGTTTGAATTTGGAAATATGGATCCAAAGTGGAATTAGGTTCTAAATCTAGAATTGGATTTTGAAAGTCCAAATGGGACTTTGAAGATGGATCTGGATTTTGGAAATCCAGATTTGAATTTAAAAGTGGGATTTAAATGTTAGAAAAAAATCGGATTTTGAGATTCAGAATCAATCTCAAAGCTTTGATTTCGAATTGAGAATCAAGACTCAATCTTTAGATAGAACTTTGAAGATAAAGAATAAATTTGATTTTAAAGTTTGAATTTGAAATCAAAAGATGAATCAGAAATTTCAAAGTTAAATTGAACTTTGAAATTGAATTTTGAGATGTTGAATTGAATTTGAAATTGAATTCTGAAAATAAATTTGGAATTTCAAAGTCAAATTGAACTTTGAAATTTGTTTTGAATTGGAATTTTGAATATAAAATGAATTTGAAATTTCAAAGTCAAATTGGACTTTGAAATCGGATTTTGAACTTTTGATGAATTGAAATAGAAATTGAAGAAAGATATTTAAGATCACTTGGATTTTGAAAAAGAATTTTAAAAATATGATGCAATTCTATCCTAAATGATGAATGAATTTAAAGAATTTGAAATTGGATTTGAAAAGCATATTTCATTCTTTAAGTGAATTAAAATAAGATTGAAGATATAATACATCCCTGACTATGGTCATTGAATGTATTATATAATAATCATATTTGAATTCAGGTGAAGAATAAAATATATTTTGGTGCTTTTATAGAGTTTAAAATGAAATTAACTCTCAATATATCCTGACTATGGCCATTGATATATATTTTGAGTTAATTTTAAATTAAACTTTGATAAAAGAAGAAAATATTTGAAAATATGATGATTTTTTTTGGAAGGAGATCCAGTGTTATTCCATAAAAGATGAAAACCATAAGCTTTGTCTACATCCTTACTATGACCATTGATGCAAATCATCAGCTTAGGATTTAATCACCTTTTATGAAATGGTGTACGAGCCATTCGTGTTCCCATTTGTGGAATTTTACATTAAAGGAGGAAAATGATATGAAAAATGAGCAAATTTTATGATACGTATGCTCATACATTCTAATCTGATATAGGAAAGGTAAATTTCTCATTATAATCTAGCTATTACAATTCTGAAATTACAATCTCTAAACTAGGAAAAGAAATGACATTTTCCATATATTTCCTGTAAAAAGACAGAGTTAGCATAAAAAAAACTAGAGAGATATTTTGATGTTATCCCTAGGCTTATTACATGGGATTTACTATGAAAGAGAAATTATTTGACATGATGAAGATGTGAATTGATGTGCGAGAATGATAGTGGACATGTATGCAAAAAATGAGGAAATGAAACATTGCTAAAAACATAACACTATGTAGATGCTATTAAACTAAATCATTATCTACTTAGGTGCCGACTAGCAAAAGTTATTATCTACAAAACGAGATGTAATGAAATAATAAACATTGAAAATCCATAACCTTATGCATTAAATGCACATGTATGTTATATAGAAAACATGCATGCAAAAAGAAACCTACCAGAAATATGCATTGGAGTGCCCAGGAACTATGAATTACAATGCAGGGAAAAATGTCATGATGGCAGGTATTGGTGGATGATGGAGAGGATACTGTTAAATATTGCTGCAAACTGGTCTCTTCAAACAAGACAAAGTCACCCACTGATGTGCAATCTTAGAAGCTATAGGAATATCATCACAACAGGTAACACAGGTCTGATCGAATCCTTTAGAAGCACAACGAAACCAGATCACCGAGAAGACATTAGACGATGTTACGACGTCAGGAAGATCGATAGAAAATAACAATGATGAGAAAACACATTTTAAATTAAAGATGAAATTTATTCACATGCCATGGAATTTTTCTCCTGTTAATTTTTATGAACATGTTGATATTATGTTGAGTTCCCCAAACCTGTTCGTCTTAATTTCCACCATGTTTGAAGATCAACAGTCTCCCTTGGTTGACAATCAAACTAGGAAAACTCAGTTAACTATATACATTGAATTCAGTAAGCTTAATTAACTCGGTCAACAAAACTCAGCTAAACTCATCAGAACTTAGTGAAATTCCAGTGAGACTCAATAAATTTCAGTTAAAATTATAATGAAACTTTTGCAAAACAAATAGTAGAAATTGCAATTAACATACAGAAGAGAAACTCAATTAACTTGACAGTTGTAATCAGTAAGAATTGCAGTGAAAGTCAGCAAAATCAATTCTGAAAAATCAACAGTTAAGAACAGTAAAAAAAAATGCAGTGAAAATCATAATGAATTTCAAGCATCTAGATCTGGAAATGTTGCCAAGTCGCAATGAACTTCAGACTCATAAATTACAAGCATCCAATCTTGCTAGAAATCGCATCAATCGACTGCTGAAAATCAGGTACGAGCAATTTCGGACTCAGCTCTCGCCGGAGCATGCCGTGATCGATCCACCAGAAAATGCAGTAATCAGATCAGGTATAATTCATCGAAAATCAGACAGCAGACGTCAATCAAATACACACCAAATTCTCAATTTGCAAGCATCCATCCGATTTAAACAATGAGACTTGCAGTAAAGGGGACATCGGTCAGCCATTAGAACTTGGAAAATCTGAGATTAATTCAGGAAACCCCAGCGTTTGGATGATCACGATGATCCGATGACCCAAAAAAAATATGAATCTGATGATCAAAGCATCACTGGATTCTCATGTTCGGATATCTGATCGAATCAATATTCACTGGAAACAGTAAACAAAAGTTCGGAGTCCGACGAAATTTCAAACAACAGGCGTCCTCCACCGTAAAACAGTAACAACTTCAGAGATTTTTTTTTTTACTATTCTGATTGTTGATCGGAAACAACAAATCAATTTCAAATATTTATAAACAGCAACAACATCGACTGAAATTTCAAACAACAACCGAATTTTGAATAATCAATCACCAGAAAATGTTGACGACATCGATCAGACCGAGATTTCTGTAACTTTATTTTACTGATTGCTCAGAGTTTTCAGCAATCAATCTGGCTCAAACAACAAGCATTTATCAGGATTTTTTTTTTAAAAGGTGATCATCGAAGAAGTAGAAGAAAGAAAAAGAAGAAAAAGAAAGAAAAGAAAGAGAAAAAAAAACGAGAATCGATCTAGATGATTGATTAATTTTCTGCAAAATGTTAACATTCGGTGAACGCAAAAACTGGATTATGCTAAAAAAAAGAAAAAGAAAATAGATCTAATGATCTAAAACTAAGTTAAACAAAAATACTCATTGGATTTCAATTCAGATCCAGCCGAAAAACAGGTTTCATGGCTATAGGATCTCTGATCTCTCATAGTGTATACATCGCGATAAAGTGGGAGAAACAACAAGCATTTATCATAAAAACATGTAGGAATCAAGGGATTCCGTTAATCTTGCATATCTATGAACCAGACTTGCTATATGCAAGTTGATATCATAGAGGATGCATTAATGGAGCAAAATAAGGGGAACCCAAAGAAAATCAATATACAAAAAGAAAAGGCAGAGAGAAGAAAGAGGGAATCTCACTGTGGTTTTGCAGAAATCTCAAGGACGGAGTAGACGGTCTTCTTCAACAACTCCGGGAGCGATCAGAGGGAGGAGGTTGAGAAAGAAGGAGGACTTCAGGTGGCATGGAGAGGAGGAAAAGGGAAATGCTAACAATGGATGTCTGAAGGGGGGAATGGCGCCAATGGATCGTGAAGGAGAGAGAAGGGTGCGTGAAGCAATGACGGGGTGATGGCGGATCCCCTATCGACCCCCCTGAGGGTCGATTTTATAGGAGATGGCCATTAGGCCTCTCTCAAATCGGGTCCCCTTCATTTTGAAATTTCTCAAAACAATGGCTCTTTTTGTAAAAAAAATTCTAAAAGAAAGTTTTCACTAAAACAACTTTCATAAAAAGGGGTTTCTCAACCTATTTTCGTATTTTTCTTTTCTATTTTTATTATATTTTTTTTTGTTCTTTTCTTTTGCAGTTTCTACATTTTTTTTGTAGTTTTGAAAATAAGAACTCTAAAACTATGGGATTTCTAAACTATTTATATAATTTTATAAATATTTACAAAAGAAGGCTTTTCTGAGAATTCGAGTTTATCTTTTTGAAATTTTCTTCAAAAAAGGGTTTAGATCCGAGATTTGAAGAAATATTCGAGTTTTAAACCTTGAATCGAGAAATATAGAGCAGTGGATCCAAACGAATGCCGGATGGACTGTCTGAGCCTTTCAGAAATTATTTTTGGTATGTTTGAAAATTTAATTTGAAAATTAGATAACGAGGCTTAGATTGGGAATTTGGCGATAGATTCGGATCCAAAATCGAGTTAGATGGATAAAGATGGAGCTTATTTCAGAAAATCCAAAGAATAACTGAAATTTATATTGAAATCGACTCAATTTTCTCAGAAAATGGGGCCAGAGGCAAAAAGAGAATATTTACCACATTTTAAAAAAAAATGGGGTGTTCACAGATGCCCCTCTTTGCTACTAAGCCGGTTGAAAGTCGAGCTTAGTGGCAAAGAAAACACTCCAAATTTTGAAAAAAAATGCTCTAGTCAGCAGTTCTGAACTGGGTGTGGAAGAATTTATCTTGAAATACATGATGTCTCAGGCTTAATACCTTATCTTGAATGGCTTTGGAGAGACGAAATCCTAAAAAAAAATGATATGACTGAATAACAGAAATAAGAAAATTGTGATGGGACTTTGGGTGAAGGTCCCGAATTGGTGAAAAAAAAGGATTTTGATCAAGTCTCGTGGGTGAGATAAGATCATCTTTTTTGGAATAACTCAGGTTTAGCCCTTAACCTAGATGAGATGAAGATATATCAAGATGAATTTGAACGAGGAAAGGAATGCATGAGGACCTTGATGGGACATTTTTGAGAAAAATGCCTCGTGAGATGAAGCTCAGGTATGATCCTTTTTCTGGATGGCTATGAAGAACTTGGATTCCACGACAGGAAAGAAGAAAAAAAAACCATGATGGGATAGAGAGAACTACCTCATCGAAACGAGGCTCAGGTTTAACCCAAACCTGAACGGAAGATACCTCGTGGAGCGAGGTTCGGGCTTAACCCTTATCCTGAAAGGGATGACCATACGGAATCCTCGAGTGAAGAAACCATGATGGGACCGTCGAAGTTTGGATGAACAAATCCGAAAGGGGTTTGCGAAAGGAGGAAAATGGGGTTCCCTAAAGCCTGAAAAAGGGATGATCTTGGGCATCTCATTGCTGAGACTAAATCAGCTTTTGAAATCGATGACCTCTCACAGAAAGTACAAGTTTGACCCTTAACCTGAGCGGGTACGACCATACGGATTGCTCAAATGAAGAAACCGTGATGGGACAGGAAGAGATACCTCTCCTGAATGAGGCAACTCTTTTTGAAAATGTACACAACGCTAGGTCATATCAAAATGGATATTGAGCATTTATTTTATTTTGAATGACTAAAAAATTTTGCCAATAAGATGAAATTGTAGATGATTCAGATGTTTGAAGATGTGCATGTATGTGCAAAAGACATTCCCTCTTTTACCTAGAGTATTTCCTCCAATGAGGTTAACTCCTCGGTCTTAAGAGTTAGATTCAAATTTTTAGCGTTGATGACTTTCTCCAAAGAAGCTATCTATTTCCCTGGTATGAGAAGAGAAGAAATATTCTTAATTTTATAAAAGCAAGTAATGAAAAGATATTGATAAAAGGATTTCGCATAAGAAAAGATGATTTCTGACAATTTTGGCAGTTTGATATCTAGGTGTTTTTCCATGATGATCTTTTGCACTCTTTTTGAGTCATTGAGCTTTCTTGGGTTTCAGCGAGAAGCTTATTACATCATCCTTCATTTTGGAGATGTTCTGACTTTTCTCTTTTTTCAGGGAAGGGTACGTCACAAGCTCTTTCATCTTGGAGATGCTCTGATCCTTCTTTTGTCTCAGAAATTATATTGATGATATTGGCTCAAAAGGTCTTTAGATGATAGCAAAAATCAAATATCTTTTAGGGTTTGTCGGTAGGTTCATCGCATCCGCCTTCATCTTAATGGTGATCTGAACTTTCTCTGGAAGGATCCGTCACAAACTCCTTCATCTCGAAGATGATCCAAATCTTCTTTGGCCCCGGGGGTCTAGCTCGCATATTTGTCTTCATCTTGATGACAATTGAGAGATCCATTTTGCAGATATTTGATTGCAGCTTAAATGGATGAGGATATATGGATTGAGTGGACTCTTTTTATAGCTCAGGATATTTCCATTGTCTGATTGCTAGAAAATCGTCTTTAAAACATGTGTCATAGCCATGATCAATATCAATTCGCTTCTGGCTTTTCAATATCATTGAATATTTCTTTTGTTAATCATACCGAGGATATTTCTTACATCCTTTGGGTTGATCAACAAGGAAAAGATTTGAATTTTATCCCCTTTTCGCAAAAAGTTTCACCTTTTGGAAAGAATACTAGAGGTAATCTGAGGTGATTCTTTTGTATAGTAAGAATATTGGAATCAACAAATATTTTTAGCAAATTGGCAAAGTTTTCAAGAATTCTTTGTGAAATAATCACTCAATATAGATTTTAATGAGACCTTGAGTTGAATATTTGATTTTGGAAATTCTGACCAGTAAAAACTGAGACCTTTTATTTAACGGTCAGTGAAGGAGCTGGGACTTTTTTTTTAACGACTAGTGAAGACTGTAATCTTTGATTTAATGACCAGCGAAGGAGCTGGAATCTTTGATTTAATGACCAGTGAAAATTGGGACCTTTCATTTAACGACCAGCTAAGGAGCTGGAACCTTTGATTTAACGACCAGTGAAAGCTGGGACCTTTCATTTAACGACCAACAAAAGTTGAAACTTTTGATTTAATGACCAATGAGAGAGTTGGGACCTTTGATTTAACGACTAGTGACAAACTGGAACCTTTCATTTAACGGCCAGCGAAGGAGCTGGAACCTTTGATTTAACGACCAGTGACAAACTGAAACCTTTCATTTAACGACCAACAAAAGTTAGAACTTTTGATTTAATTACCTATGAGAGAGCTGGGACCTTTTGATTTAACGACCAGTGAAAACTGGGACCTTTCATTTAACGACCAGCAAAGGAGCTGAAACCTTTGATTTAACGACCAGTGACAAACTGAAACCTTTCATTTAACGACCAATAAAAGTTGGAACTTTTGATTTAATGACCACTAAGAGAGCTGGGACCTTTGATTTAATGACCAGTGACAATCTGGAACCTTTCATTTAATGACTAGCGAAGGAGCTGGAACCTTTGATTTAACGACTAGTGACAAACTGGAACCTTTCATTTAACGACCAACAAAAGTTGGAACTTTTGATTTAATGACCAGTGAGAGAGCTGGGACCTTTTGATTTAACGACCAGTGAAAACTGGGACCTTTCATTTAACGATCAACGAAGGAGCTGAAACTTTTGATTTAACGACCAGTGAAAACTGGGACCTTTCATTTAACGACCAACAAAAGTTGAAACTTTTGATTTAATGACCAGTGAAAATTGGGACCTTTGATTTAACGACCAGTGAAAACTGGGACCTTTCATTTAACGACCAGCGAAGGAGCTGGAACCTTAATGATGTGATCTAAGATTGAGACTTTTTTAGAAACAACCAGTACGAGGACTGAGTTTTGTGAATGAACTTGATCTTTAGATTTGAAGATTTTGAGAGGTAACCCATGCGAGGACTGGGTTTTTCAAATGAACTTGGTCTTTAGATTTGAAAATTTTGCAAAATAACCAGTGCGAGCACCGGGTTTTTCCAAATGAGCTTGATCTTTAGTTGAAAATTTTGAGAGATAACAGCGCGGGGACTGGGTTCCTCAAATGGACTCAGTCTTTAATTGAAAGTTTTGAGAAATAACCTATGCGAGGATCAGGTTCCTCAAATGGACTCGCTCTTTATTTGAAAATTTTGAAAAATGACCTGTTCAAGGACTGAGTTCCGAAAAATGGTTCGATCTAAGATCAAAAATTTAAAATGACCAGTTCGAGGACTAGGTTCCGAAAAATGGTTCGATCTAAGATCAAAATTTTAAAATGACCAGTTCGAAGACTGGGTTCCGAAAAATGGTTCGATCTAAGATCGAAAATTTAAAATGACCAGTTCGAGGACTGGGTTTTGAAAGCATACCAATAAGAGCACTGAATTTTTGAAAATATACCAGTACGAGCACTGGATTTTCCAACTAAGAGACGGAAAGGAGATCGACATTCTTAAAATATTTGAAAATCGAAGCAAGAATGATTGTCGGGGTTTCAGGATTATCCCTTATCCTGAAGGGGAAAATAGAATAAACATTTGATGAGAATTTAGAAAAAAATGATTCAGGTTTATTCCTTAACCTGAAAGGGAAAAGAATACCTCGAAGGCTGAGGTTCAGGCTTGTCCCTTAACCTGAATGAGAAAGAGAAGATTTTGTGAAGAGATAACCTGAGACTTGAATTTAGAAGGGATATGACAAGATTTATGATTTATGATCTATGATTTAGATGGACCAGCACAGCTAGCTGTATGCGGTCCAATTTTTAGGATTAACCCCTTATTTTGAACGGAGAAAAGAAAGAATAAAATTTGAGAAGATAGAATGAGATAGAATTTGATGAAAGATTGATAAAAATGGAGAAATATTGAGGAAATTGATGAAAAAATTATTTTGTAAAAGAATTCTCACAAGTAGCATTGTTGCTCCTATGAGTGATCTCAGGATTATCCTTTATCCTGAATGGGAACACCTCGAAGAACGAGCGACAGGTTTGTCCCTTAACCTGAGCGGGAAAAAGAATACCTCGAAGGCCAAGGTTCAGGTTTATCCCTTAACCTGAAGGGAAAAAGAATAAAACTTATTAAAAGTGGAGAAAAATCGAATAAATTTATGAAAATTTGTTTTTGAAAAGAATTCTCACAGGTAGCCTTGTTGCTCCTATGGGGGGTCTCAGGATTATCTCTTATCTTGAATGAGAAATTTTGGAAAGTAGTACCTCATTGTAAAGAGGCATCAGGTTTATCCCTTAACCTGAAAGGGTAAAAGAATAAAGGAATACCTCATTGGGAAGAGGCATCAGGTTTATCCCTTAACCTAAAGGGGTAAAAGATTGACAAAATTTAATAAAATTGAGGAAAAATTGATAAAACTTGATAAAATTTGATAAAATTGATGTAAACTTGATAAAAATGTGAATAAAATGAATGAAACTAATAAAGATAACAAGATTAACTGAAAATTTATAAGATTTGAGAAAAACGAGTTTGTCTGATCCTGCATGCATATGGGATCTTCAAAGTGAAAAGAAAAATTGTTCATTTGAAAGACAAGTGAGAAATCATTTTTGGGAAGAGGATCCACCGCAAGAAGAATGATCAACGCGAGAGTTGATCTTTGAAAGGAAATCAACACGAGAGATCATCATGAGGGTCTATTTTTTGAAGGCAACGGTTTGAAAACCTACTTTTGAAAAAGAAGATCAACAACAGGTTTGTTTTTTTAGAATAATGGTTCGAAACCAATTTTGGAAAATAAGATCAACACAAGGGTTGATTTTTGAAGACAATGGTTCAAAACAAATTTTAGAAAAGAAGATCAACACGAGGGTTGATTTTTGACAAAGGTTGGACCAAAAATATTTGAACTTTTTGGTTATTATAACAAAGATCTTGTAGAAAACTTTCAAAATTTCATGATTTTTTGAAAAAAAAAACCCTCATAGGTAATATCATTTCTCTCATGAATGATGTCAGGATTGTCCCTCATTCTGAAAAGAACAGGAGTTTAATGGCCCAGTATGGTAAAAGAAAGAAGTATTGGATATTAAAAATATAAAGAAAATTGGCATTTCATTGATAAACAAAGGTTGATAACAAAACTGAATATTTACAAGTACTTTGACGAAAATGGTTCATAAAAGACTAGGCTGACTTGCCCCTACAAGACGACTGACAAAAAGGAATGAAAGCGAAGAAAAACTTTGGCATCCTCAATTCTTTGAGTGGTCCGGAAATGGCTCGGTCAGGACCGCTGACTGGTCTTCTTCCTCGTCCTCCACCAGAAGATTTCTATCAATGCAGTCTTGTATCATATGCTTGAGAACGAAACAGTGCTTTGTATCGTGCCCTGTTATCCTATGGAACTTGCAGAATTGGTCTTTAAATTTTCCCAAGATTACGGGAGGATCCGCGACTTTAGAGAGTTTGATCATCCCATGGTTTAACATGTATTACAAAATTGTTTCCAAAGATTGATCTAAAGGAGTGAAGATTCGATCTTTCTCCCACTTGATGTACTTGGGCTTCTCTTGAAGACCCCCTTTTTATTATAGGCCAGTCAGAAGTGGTTTGTCATTGTTCTTAAAGAACCTTTCCTTCTGCCCCTTGTTCTAATCTATTTTCGGGCCACTGCCACTGATATTTCTGTTTCCCCTGCTGCTACTGCCATGATTATTGCTAGAGGTATCAGCTGAGTGAGTGAATTGTGCCTTCTTCTTTTGGTCTTGGATGCCCTTAACCAGAGTCATGCCCTCATAAAGTCCATTTTTCATTTCTGCCTCGAGCCATTTGGCTCGCTCAATCAATTTGATGAAGGATTTCGCCGGGGAAGTGGCGATGAGGCTCCTTAGGGGTTGAGAAAAATGATTGAGGATCATCTGCAGTGCATGTTCTTCGGGAATGGGAACCTTCATTTTGTTGCAGGTGCTTCTCCACCTGTGGATGAATTCTCCGACCTTTTCATATTCATTCTGCTTCAAGTTGTAAAGATGATTGAGCGTAGGTGAAGCCTCAGTATTGAATAAGAAGCGCTCGATGAACAAATTTACCACATTATCGAACTCTCGTAGTTCAATAGGATTGATGTGGTTGGCATACCACCTGTCCGCTATACCCTCTAGACTGCGGGGAAAGCAAATAAACAGAGCCCTGTTGTCCTTTCTAAAACGGCAACATTCTGCATAAAAGATGGCTAGGTGAGCCTTAGGAATGTTAGTTCCGTCAAACTTGAAGAATTTGCGAGGAAGATTCTCCACGTTATCACCCCCATCTAAGCCATCGTAGAAATTCTCATCAGTGTAGGTCTGCTTGCCCTTACTCTTGGCTTGAATGTCCTTGATTGCTCGAGTAATCTCCTTCAGTTGCTCGCGCATCGGGTCCTCTGCTGGAATCCCAGACTTGGGTTTTTTGACAGATTTGGGCTCTTCAGCGACTATCTTTACAAACTGCCGCAGAGGATTCTCGCTAAACACAGACTGTTCTTCTTCTTCTTTTTCTTCTTCCTCTGATTTTGTTCCCTTAGAAGTATTGTCTGAATGCATCTTCTTTTTGATGATCCTGACGTGCTTTTTCACAACCTTATTTTTTAGTTTGCTCTTAGGAACTGCCCTTTTCAGATTAACCTCGGCATGTTCTGACACCATCTTGGCCATCATTTTCTGGAACAAACCGTAGATAACTGGATCAACATCATCTCTTTTGTCCTGGCTCTGTCCTTTGGATGACCTAAGAGAGTTCATTCCTTCTATTTCACTGTCGCTGTATTGCTGAAAAGTCTCATTTCCTGTCCTTGTCTGAACCATTTTTGAATACCAATGCTTTCTGCAGAGAAAAGTGGAGGTTTTAGACTAAAGAAATTTTTGGGAGAAGTTTTTGACAAGAGAAGGAATCTGGTTAAGTAGGTTAAAAAATGATATCCCATTACTAGGGATTGAGTCGTCACAGAATTCATGACAATTGCGTTGTTACTCCCTGGGGAGGAATAAACAACTAGAATATGAAGAAAAAATTCTATTTTGAAAAGGATATCTCTTGATAGAAAGAGATTTCATTTATGAAAAAGATAAATAAGAAAAATAGAATCAGAAGATACATTAGAAAGATAGGAGGGAAAAGAATTTGAAAATAGATGATAAAGATTTTGAAGAATTGCAGGCATAATCAAAAGAATTTGAAGAAATCAGAAGAAGAAAAGAAAAATACACCTGGGTTTTAGAAACAAAGAGAAAATTTTGAATAATATATACCCAAGGTTTTGGAAAATATAAGGAAAATATAAAATATCACACAATCACAGATGTACAAACGAGGATGCACAAGCAGCACTCCCTAAAGCTGACTCTAAATGCAATATTTGAAATAGCTGATAGGACCTTAATCCTAACTCTAAGATTTAGATCATCTGATTCTAATCAAGATATGCCGATATACTCAAGCCAAAGCTTGAAGTATGTGGCATAAAAACATTTCTCTGGTTCTAAGGTAATGGCTTCCCAACATCCTTGAGCACCTACCGATATACCTCGGACTATAGCCCTTAGGTACGTGGTAGGGGGCGCTAACCCAAATAAGTGGTCCAGTTGTGAGGCTCTCTCCCGAACTATGGTTCAGCGAGACAGCCCAGCAACGTGAAGACCGGGACAATATAGGTAGGGATGTTTTCGAAAACATGTTCAACATGCAATAAAACCAGAAAAGCTCTAATGCAAGTCCTAAAAGAGATAGAATTTAAATGAATAGAAGCATACACTTGCATACATTGTTTGCATTCAATCCCTAGAATTGAGGAGAGTTGTATTTCAGACCTAAGTCTAATGTGAACATGGAATAATTTCCTCAATATGATCCTATCAAACCATACTTAGATCCTATATGCAATGATGTCAGCTAGGACAGAGTCTAGGCTCCTAAGGTTTGCATGAGAATGAAGTTGACAATTGAAGAATAAAGACTTAGATAATATTAAAGCAAAACAATGGCATAGATCTGACCGAACGAAGATGAGTCCCATCACGGTCGCCAACTTCTGTGATCATTACAAAATTTTTCCTCTCGTGTTTCCCTCTCTTCCTTCTCTTTTCCTTTTCAACCTCTATTTTTGCTTTTTGAAGGGAAAAATAAAAGATAGAAAAGAAGAGAGAATAAGAAAAGAAAGAAGCGAGAGGAATTCTTTTGCAAGGTCTCACTTGACCTTAATTTTGAAAAATATTTAGAAAAATTACTCGCCTTCGTTTCAAAAAATTTCGAAAAAAATGGAGAGACGAGATTCGCTCGTCGGTACAAGGTTCGATCGTTCCTTGCGCCTTTACCAAGGGTAATCGAACCAAGTGGGAAATTCCTTAGTCTCTTGGTTTAGTAAAAAGCAAAATTTAGTATCACTCTCAACAACTGAAGCTGAATATATAGCGGCTAGTTTAGCATGTTCACAAGTACTTTGGATGAAACAGACCTTAAAAGATTTTGGTTTGAACTACTCCACAACAACTATTTATTGTGATAACACTAGCGCTATAAATCTTTCGAAAAATCCTATTCAACACTCAAGAACTAAGCATATTGAAGTTAGACATCATTTTTTAAGAGATCATGTGTTAAAAGGAGATATTTCGTTAAATTTTATTTCCACTAAAGAACAACATGCTGATATCTTCACTAAACCTCTTAAAAATGAAGATTTTATGAGAATTAGGAGAGAGCTAGGTATTTGCTCGTTTTTGGATTTATAAAAATGCTAATTTTTGAACAAAATCTCAAAATCGCACTATATTAGTCGACCGATAAAATTCTAGTCGACTGGTGTTTTTATATTTTGGAATGTATCGCATCATATTAGTCGACCGATATAGTTCTAGTCGACTGATGATATTTTTAGAATAAGTCGCACTTTTTTAGTCGACCGATAAAGTTTTAGTCGACTAAATTTTTTTTTTTAAAAAAACTTAAATGAAGGGACCCGACACCCCTTGGATTTGTTTTTTAAAAAACCCATTTTTTTTAAAGAAGGCATTGTTTCATTCTCGCACCTTTTCGTTTTTTTTAACGAAACCCTTAAACCGAAAACCCCTCTTTCTCCTTTGTCTCTCTCTCTCTCTTCCGAAAAACCCTCGGAGTACCGTTTGACTCCATCATCGCCGGGAGTTTCTTACCATAATAGGGAGACGCCGGAATCTTCTGGCCGTGATCTTCAAACGCCGGAATCCTCTTGCAGCGACTGGCGCATCTTCAAAACACTCCGGAACTCTCTTGCCGTGACAGTGCATTACCGGAATCCCCTTTTGGCCGACCTCTCCTCACCGTCAGCCACCACATTGTCCTTCGTTTTTTATCGCCGGAAAGCTTTTTCCCTTTGCCGGACGTCATTTGGAAGCTGACATTTTGGTAACCATGCCTCGCACAAAGTCTACATCTGCAAAAGGTTTAGGTTCTCCTCCTCCTACACCTACTTTAAGACATGGTTTTTCACTAAGATTACTTCGTAACCCTCTTCTCTATGACACTTTTGGATCAATTTCTGCACTACCTATTTTACCAGGCCGAAATGTTCTATTTCACTTGTTTTCTCGTTACAAAATAAGAGAATTATTTCTTGGTATTTCACATCTTTTTTATGCTTGTGCAGATACACTTCACTATCCTTTTATCATTCACTTGTTTTACACAAATTTACAAATGAACCATGAAACTGGAATTTTATCTTCTCTTGTTCGTGATGTTTAAATCGAGTTTGATTCGAAATTACTTGGAGAAATTCTTGAAATTCCATCTTCAGACACTCTTTTCAACACTATTGAAATGAATGATGAAAGAGTTTTTGAACAAATTCTTCTTCCAGAAGCACCTCACTGCCCTCCTTTCAAAAATACTAATCTTCAAACTCGTGCACGCATTGCTGGACGAATCCTTGCCCACAATGTTCTACCCAAAACTGGTTCTTTTGATTATTATTCCACAGATATATCTACGGCTCTTTATGTTTTATTTGGGAATATTTCTGTCAATTGGGCCAATGTGTATTTTACAAACTTGTGGAAATAAAAACCATTTCTTCCTTATGGTTGTCTTTTAACCCGTATTTTTAGACATTTTAAAGTTCCTTTAACAAATGAAAAGTACATTGAGCAAAAAGAGTTCTTTGATCAAACAATTTTTAAAAGAATGAAAATTAAATATCTGCCTTCCTTAAATGTTGATCAAACTGAACCATCTGATCCTAATGAACCATCTATTTCTGAACCTTCACCTTCTGCGACACCTTCATCTCATGCAAAAAGAAAGAAATTTTCGACAAATCAAGACCATGATGAAGTTATGCAGAGACTGGAAGCTTTGGAGCTACATCAACACACCTTTCGTGAAGATGTGACTCAACAACTTGCTTCAATTCAGAAGGATGTAACTGCCATTAAGGATTTGCTAAACTCTCTTTTCTGATCTTTGATCTTTGAAAAACATACTTTATGGGTTGTAATATTTTAAACTTATCTCTATTTCTGCTTATGCTATTTTTGCCCTTACTCTTTTTTATTCTGACAAAGGGGGAGAAAAAGATAAAGATAGCATTACTTTGAAATTGCAAGGAGATCTTGAGCAAAAGATGATAGCAATTACATTACAAGAGATCTTGCATGAGAAATGCAAAATTGAGAGAAAAAGAAAGCTTTGAATGAATGTATTTCTATATACATAAATACATGATGAATGGAAATGCAAACCAATCAATATGTGATATATGTGCTTTAAATGTGCTAACTTTTAATGTTTTGCAGCATATTGATAGGGGGAGTAAAATCTCCATCTATGCATCTAAATGCTTCATCTTTGATTAAGTTTGTCATCATCAAAAAGGGGGAGATTGTTACGACAATGAAGCCATACATGATACTTCAAGTACAAGGTTTTGATGATGAGCAAGTAGAATCAACTGCATTTCAGCTAAGGCTATGAAGAAATTGAAGAATTCAGTGAAGAATCCTTGAAGACTAGTGTGCAAATGTTTAATTCATTAAAAGTCTTAGATTCTTGTAAGAGTCTTACTTAGAGTGCATATTTAGGTTGCATTTCACCTTAAAAGTCTTTAGAAAAACTTTTCTAAAAGAAACTCTTTTGAAAATCTTTTTAGAAAACTCTTTTCTTAAATTTTCATATTTATTAGTCGACCAATAGACTTATCAGTCGACTAATCCTTTCGCGCCATATTTTCTAAAAAGTCATTCTTGTCAAATTAGTCGACCGAAGGTTTTATCAGTCGACTGGACAGAATGTCTATTTTCTGGAAAATTAGCAGCAGTCGACTAATGATTTTTCAGTCGACTGAACAGAACATGTGTTTTCTGAAAATTTAGCAGCAGTCGACTAATGCTTTTTATCAGTCGACCGAACAGAATGTTTGTTTTTCAGAAGTTTTTAGCAGCAGTCGACTAAAAGGTTTTTCAGTCTACTGATGATATTATCAGTCGACTAACTTTTCTTAAGTCGACTAAGTTTCAAAAGTTCAGATTTTCAAACGGCTCGATTAACAGATCAGTCGACTGACGATAACTGTCAGTCTACTAATAACTAACTATTAGTCGACTAACTGATGTTTCAGTCGACTAATTTTGCCATTTTCCTGAAACTTCAAAAAGGCGTGTCTTTTCATTTTTCAAACGTTTTGATCATTCAAAATGGACCGTTTTGACACCCTTTCATACTCTCAACGTATGGAATCTTTTAACTATAAATATGAGTGCATTTTACACTCAAAAACATCAAATTCAATCGATTTGAATCTTGCTTTTCACTCCTATTCATTCAAGTATTTGTTTTCTCACTCACGTGATATTTTCACTTCAGTTTTTCACTCAAATCACTTTGAGAGATAGTGAATTCGTGAGTAGAGTGTTTCAACAACCTCAAAAGCCAATTGCATCTCATTTGCATTCAAAAGGAAGGCTCATAGGTTGTATTGTAAGTTCTTATTTCTTTTCTGTAAAAAGAAGGACTCCTTGGTGTAAAGGAGTTGTTTGCTTTCAGTTGGGTTGTTACTGAAAGTGGGACCGGTTATGGTCGGTGTGATCTTGTAGTTTACAAGGTTGATAGTGGAAAATCTCAAGCGGGTTTTGCTTGGGGACTGGATGTAGGTCGGGTATGACCGAACCAGGATAAAATCTTGTGTTCTTTGTGTGTTTGCTTTGAGATTTGCAAAATCATTCAATATTTTGCAGAAAAGTTTTAAAAGCACTATTCACCCCCCCTCTAGTGCTCGTTGCCTCGATCCTAGTGCACTTTCAGATGTGCGAGAATGATAGTGGACATGTATGCAAAAAATGAGGAAATGAAACATTGCTAAAAACATAACACTATGTAGATGCTATTAAACTAAATCATTATCTACTTAGGTGCCGACTAGCAAAAGTTATTATCTACAAAACGAGATGTAATGAAATAATAAACATCGAAAATCCATAACCTTATGCATTAAATGCACATGTATGTTATATAGAAAACATGCAAGCAAAGAGAAACCTACCAGAAATATGCATTGTAGTGCCCAGGAACTATGAATTACAATGCGGGAAAAAATGTCATGATGGCAGCTATTGGTGGATGATGGAGAGGATACTGTTAAATATTGCTGCAAACTGGTCTCTTCAAACAAGACAAAGTCACCCACTGATGTGCAATCTTAGAAGTTGTAGGAATATCATCACAACAGGTAACACAGGTCTGATCGAATCCTTTAGAAGCACAATGAAACCAGATCACCGGGAAGACATTAGACGATGTTATGACATCAGGAAGATCGATAGAAAATAACAATGATGAGAAAACACATGCTAAATTAAAGATGAAATTTATTCACAGGCCATGGAATTTTTCTCCTGTTAATTTTTATGAACATGTTGATATTATGTTGAGTTCCCCAAACCCGTTCGTCTCAATTTCTACCATGTTTGAAGATCAACAGTCTCCCTTGGTTGACAATCAAACTAGGATAACTCAGTTAACTATATACATCAAATTCAGTAAGCTTAATTAACTCGGTCAACGAAACTCAGCTAAACTCATCAGAACTTAGTGAAATTCCAGTGAGACTCAATAAATTTCAGTTAAAATTATAATGAAACTTCTGCAAAACAAATAGTAGAAATTGCAATTAACATACAGTAGAGAAACTCAGTTAACTTGAGAGTTGCAATCAGTAAGAATTGCAGTGAAAGTCAGCAAAATCTATTCTGAAAAATCAACAGTTAAGAACAGTAAAAAAAAATGCAGTGAAAATCATAATGAATTTCAAGCATCTAGATCTGGCAATGTTGCCAAGTCGCAGTGAACTTCAGACTCATAAATTACAAGCATCCAATCTTGCTGGAAATCGCATCAGTCAACTGCTGAAAATCAGGTATGAGCAATTTTGGACTCAGCTCTCGCCGGAGGATGCGGTGATTGATCCACCGGAAAATGCAGTAATCAGATCAGGTATAATTCATCAGAAATCAGACAGCAGGCATCAATCAAATACACACCGGATTCTCAATTTGCAAGCATCCACCCGATTTAAACAATGAGACTTGCAGTAACGGGGACATTGGTCAGCCATCAGAACTTAGAAAATCTGAGATTAATTCAGGAAACCCCAACGTTTGGATGATCACGATGATCCGATGACCCAAAAAAAAATATGAATATGATGATAAGAGCATTGCTGGATTCTCAGGTTTGGATATCTGATCGAATCAGTATTCACCGGAAACAGTAAACAAAAGTTCGGAGTCCGACGAAATTTCAATCAACAGGCGTCCTCCACCGTAAAACAGTAACAACTTCAGAGTTTTTTTTTTTACTATTCTGATTGTTGATCGGAAACAACAAATCGATTTCAAATATTTATAAACAGCAGCAACATCGACTGAAATTTCAAACAACAGCCGAATTTTGAATAATCAATCACCAGAAAATGTTGACGACATCGATCAGACTGAGATTTCTGTAACTTTATTTTACTGATTGCTCAGAGTTTTCAGCAATCAATCTGTCTCAAACAACAAGCATTTATCGGGATTTTTTTTTAAAAAAGGTGATCATCGAAGAAGTAGAAGAAAGAAAAAGAAAAAGAAGAAAAAGAAAGAAAAGAAAGAAAAGAAAGAAAAAAAATGAGAATCGATCTAGGTGATTGATTAATTTTCTGCAAAATGTTAACATCCGGATAACGCAAAAACTGGATTATGCTAAAAAAAGAAAAAGAAAATAGATCTAATGATCTAAAACTAAGTTAAACAAAAATACTCTTTGGATTTCAATTCAGATCTAGCCGAAAAATAGGTTTCATGGCTATAGGATCTCTGATCTCTCATAGTGTATACATCACGATAAAGTGGGGGAAACAACAAGCATTTATCAGAAAAACATGTAGGAATCAGGGGATTCCGTTAATCTTGCATATCTATGAACCGAACTTGCTATATGCAAGCTGATATCATAGAGGATGCATTAATGGAGCAAAATATAGGAAACCCAAAGAAAATCAATATACAAAAAGAAAAAGCAGAGAGAAGAAAGAGGGAATCTCACTGTGGTTTTGCAGAAATCTCAAGGACGGAGCAGACGGTCTTCTTCAACAACTCCGGGAGCGATCAGAGGGAGGAGGTTGAGAGAGAAGGAGGACTTCATGTGGCATGGAGAGGAGGAAAAGGGAAATGCTAACAATGGATGTTTGAAGGGGGGAATGGCGCCAATGGATCGTGAAGGAGAGAGAAGGGTGCGTGAAGCAATGATGGGGTGATGGCGGATCCCCTATCAACCCCCCTGAGGGTCGATTTTATAGGAGATGGCCATTAGGCCTCTCTCAAATCGGGTCCCCTCTATTTTGAAATTTCTCAAAACAATGGCTCTTTTTGTAAAAAAAATTCTAAAAGAAAGTTTTCACTAAAACAACTTTCATAAAAAGGGGTTTCTCAACCTATTTTCGTATTTTTCTTTTCTATTTTTATTATATTTTTTTTGTTCTTTTCTTTTGCAGTTTCTACATTTTTTTTGTAGTTTTGAAAATAAGAACTCTAAAACTATGGGATTTCTAAACTATTTATATAATTTTATAAATATTTACAAAAGAAGGCTTTTCTGAGAATTCGAGTTTATCTTTTTGAAATTTTCTTCAAAAAAAGGGTTTAGATCCGGGATTTGAGGAAATATTCGAGTTTTAAACCTCGAATCTAGAAATACAAAGCAGTGGATCCAAACGAATGTCAGATGAACTGTCTGAGCCTTTCAGAAATTATTTTTGGTATGTTTGAAAATTTAATTTGAAAATTGGATAATGAGGCTTAGATTGGGAATTTGGCAATGGATTCAGATCCAAAATCGAGTCATATGGATAAAGATGGAGCTTATTCCAGAAAATCTAAAGAATAACTGAAATTTATATTGAAATCGACTCAATTTTCTCAGAAAATGGGGTCAGAGGCAAAAAGGGAATATTTACCACATTTTAAAAAAAAAATGGGGTGTTCACAGGGCTCCACGTGACTGGTAGGAGCTGTCAGTGCATGTCTCCTTGTGTTGGGACGTTGCAGGTTCAAACCTCAATAATATGTTGGATAATAACTTGTGGAGGTCTACCTAACCCCAACTTGCCTTTAAAAAAAATCAATGTTTACGTTTTTTAGCAATAATAGATTTTTTTTTCAAAATAAAATTAAAATAGAATAAAATATTATTTAATAAAATATTATTTAATAAAATATTTAAATAATGGTGTATGTGTTGTCAGTGTGCATGTCAGAATGTCCCCTTGTGACATAGGTTATGTACATTCTCATGTTTTTCAAAGGGCATTCAAACCTATGTAAATTGGTACTATGTTATGTATGGAGCCTTGCATTTGTACGTTCGATGTTGTAAAGGAGTCAATGAGTCGAGTTTGACCCAGACTCAACTCCTGCCAAACCTTATAAGGTTAGGGTTCGGTCATAAAGGCAGATTAGAATCCAGGATGGACTCAAAGGATCTAATTAGTATATCGAGTTGGGTATGGTTTGTGAAATTTCATACCCGACTTAGGTCTAACATGAATTCTGACCAAGATCCATAATTTTCAAGATAAAAAAGATAAAAATATTATTTTATCGAGTATAGATTGGGTTTGGTTCATGTAATTCTTATACAGCCAGGTGTTATCATTGCAAAATTTTACTTTTGCAAGTCAAACTGACCTTTGAAAAAGATTTTGAAAATAACTCGCCTCCGTTTTAAAATGCAGAATAATTCTAAAGAATGGGACTCGTTTGTCGATACGAGGTTCAACCATTCCTAGCACCATAACCAGGAGTAATCGAACCAAGAATCAATCAAGTGCTTTGCTTTGCTCAACTTGTCTAAATCGATGTTCTAGTCCTAAATGCACAAAGAATCAGGCATGTGCTATGGATTTCAGAAAATACAAATTTGATAATATGATGTTGCTTGGAATAATTGGAAATATTTAGAAAAGGGGATACCTTGAAAATCATGAACAATGTTGAGAAAACATTTCTGAAGAAAAGAAAATCAATTTCTGAAGAAATCTTAATGTGTTGTGAAAATCGATTTCTGAGGAAAATCTAGAAACTTTGAGAAAATCGATTTCTCTGAAATGAATTTGTGAAGTAAATTAGAAGAAGGGGCGTGTGGCCCTATGAAATATTTTCATGATGCAATCTAAACCTAAGTGAATGAACGAATGTAATTTGAGAAAGTATTTTCTGAAGAATTTGAGAAAATCATTTGAAAAAGGAATTTATGTGCCTTATAGAATTTTGATGAAATAAATTCTCTACATATCCCTGACTATGGCCACGAATATGTATTGAATAATATCTCATTTGGTTCTAAAAGGAGAAAATATTTAGAAAATATTGAAATATGTAATGGTTTCTGAAGATAGCCTAAGAGTATAGGTCATTTATGGCTTAGAAGAAGATGATAAATCTAGGTTCCGTTCGTATTAACTATGGCCATAAATACGAAACCTATCAAGTTTATCAACTCCTTAGAAGTTAGTGCACGTGCCATTTGTGTAAACCATAGTAAATTTGAATATGCATGAATCATCATCCATCACACATTAACATTATTGAAAAATAAAACTATATGCATTGTAATCCTATTCTAAGCAGGAAAAGTAAATTCTTATTCCAAATTTACAATTACAATTTACATAAAAAGGAAAAAGAAAAAAAATACACTCTTCAATGTCCGCCCAAAACTAGAAAGCTTGTTAGTGAAAATATGTTAGCTTTTCTGGATTTATCCAATAATATCTGAAAATTACTGGATTTATCTGGATATAAGCTTTTTTTCATGTTTTCCTGAGATAAACATAATAAAATAGGATATAAAATTAAATAAATAATACAAATAAACAACTTTAAATTTTGGAATTTGCAGAAATATAACAAAAATACCCCTGACAACAAAACTATGGCCTTAAAATCAAGGTTTTCAGAAAAGATTTTGGTAAAACTTTGGATTTAGGACTCAAATGGATTCAAATAAACACCAAATCGGGTGTAAAGCACCCTAGAATGATTATAAATATCATCAAACATTAAAAATATGAAAATTTTTATAAAAAAATTGAAATATTATAAAAATAGTGATTTTTGCCAGTGTTTTACTCAAACCGGGACTCCGTGGGCACCCTATTTTCATGATTTAATCAAATAATATATCAAATGATATCAAAAATCAATAAAAATCGACTTGGATAGTTCTAATAACCTTAAAATTAAACTGCATTAAAAAAATATATTTTTGATATTATTTTAATATAAAAATTGAATAAAACTCTAAAATATGCGACTTTGCTTGCGGGCATGTTCCTATCATAGTGTCAGACCCAAATCAGGTATCAAATCACCATGGAAATTCATAAAATTTTACAGAAAGATACTATACAGAAAAACAAAGATTTCTTTTTTTATAGATTCCAAAAATCATCTTCGGTTAGGGAGATATCGCTTTGGCAATATATGCTTGATTCCAGTGAATATATAACAAGTTAAAATAAATACATCCGATTTCGGGTACAAAGAAATATATCAAATCATGTTCAAAAATTATAAAATTTTAGCAAATAAAATTAGATACACAAATAAAGATTTTTCTTTTTATGTATCATCGATCGGATCTCTGGTGAGGGAGATACGATTGACACAAATTGATTTAGGGTTTAGACAGTGCATAACGATCTCTGTAAAATCGATTCTACTTTTTGACAGAGAAAAAATAGCAAACATACGCATAAAATCTGAAAATTTTATAAGAAATACTAGACATAAAAACACTACAACTTATGGATCATCGATCGAATCTTCGACGAGGGATATATCACCTCGGCAAGTTGTTCCCAAATCCACATAGCGATTTCATGGTTTAAAAAGTAAGGTTCGGTTTTCTATTTTTTTGACAGGGTTCCAGAACCCAAAATAATTCAATTTTTTTACAAAAAATCATTGACATGGTCACAGTTTAATTCTAAAAGAAACAATTTTTTTTGACAGAAAAACATACATGAAATAACACTGTTTCCACGTGCCCAGGATCAAAATCCATATATTATCGATAAAACATGAAAAACCTTAATCTAAATATGAAAAGTAATAAGAAAAAGATGCAAATAATATAACACATTTAGTTTTGATGCTTGAATGAGTAAAATAAACATTAATATGATAAAAAAATCATAGAATACATGGTTAGAATTTGATTTAGCCTTCGAAAAGAGGGATTTGACCCATTAAACTGGTAAATTTCAGCTTTTTATTGGTTTAAACATAAAAAATGATAATTTAAACGATTTCAATGGTTTAAAATCATGAAAAATGTTTATACACAGCGTTAGATTGCTTTCTTAAATCAATTTTATGGTTCTTGAACGAAAGCTAAGCTTGAATCCGACAAATAAGGAGCGACAATGGTGAAATACATGACAAACTTGTAATAAATTTAATAAAATAATAAAAATAAATAAATAAAACTCACCTTGGGTTGATGCGGCTTCAATAGAGGAAGGGGAGAATGCTGGGAGGAGAGAGAAGCAGCAAGACAGGGAGAGAGAGAGCATAGGGGTCGACCCCCCCCCCTTTTGGCCCCTTTTATAGATTTTTAAGATGTTATTTTTAGAAAGAAAAAAAGAAAAACTTCTTAAATGGATTTAGATAAGCCATGTGGGGCAAGTTTTTTTTGAAGAATCCTAACCTAATCCTAACTCTAACTAATCTACCTAAGGCCTAATAAAATCCTAAAACCAATCCAAATGTGGCGCCAACCCCTGTGGGCCCACATTTGGTTTTTAAAGGCTTAAATTTAAAAGTTAAAATGTGTTTTGAAGATACTAAAGTAAAATAAAGTTTTAAAATCAATTTGGACCTTTTCAAACCCCTAACCTAATTAGGACACTGACTAACCCTACTCTAGCCCTGACTCTTTCAAATATGGTGCCACCTAGAGTAGGACCCACTTGATTTTCCAAAAGCGATTTTTAAAACTTGAAAATGAAAGTTTTAAAAAAGAGGTTTAGAAATTGGAATTGAGATTGACAGTTTTTTTGAACCAAATAGAGTTTTGACTGGATCAAAACTCTTCCAGATATGGCATCGATTAGGTGGACCCCACATCAGGATTTTGAAAAAGTTAAAATAAAGACTGAAAATGGTTTCAAAATAGAGTAAAAATCACCAAATCAAAATTAGAAGTTTTAAAAATAGAGTCTTAAGCGAACTGAAATTCTAGACTAGAGTCCTAAACCAACTAAAACTCTAAAATTTAGGTTTTTGAAAGCCAAATGAAAAGGTTTTTGAAATATTTTCTTAAAATGAGTGAAAATAAGTCAGAAAAAGCAATCAGGGTTAGAGTCCTAACTTAACCGAAACTCTGAAATAGAGTCTTGAATCAACTGGAACTCTGCGAAATGGACTAATTTTTAAAAGACAAGTGAAGAGAATAAAAATGGAAGTAGAAACAGAAATCAGAATGGAGTCCTAACCGGATAAGGACTTTGGGACAGAGTCTTGATCGGACTGAAACTCTAGATTTTTTGGTTTTTCTGACAATAATTGAGAGAGTTTTTAGAAAACAGGTGGAAATAGGATGAAATTTGAAATCGGGATTAGAGTCTTAATCCAACTGAAACTCTAAGACAGAGTCCTAGTTCATCTGAAACAATAAAATTTTTGGTTTGTTTTCGAAAATTAAGTAAAATAAAGATAACAGATGAAATCATGGTAAAGTTCTGAACCGATTGGGACTCTGAGACAAAGTGCTGATTCGACTAAAACTCTAGAATTTTGCTTCTTTTGGAAAACAGATGAAAGGATTTTCAAAAACAAGTGAAAATAGCAACAAGCAGTGAAATCAGAATAGAGTTCTGACTCGATCAGAACTCTAGGGACAGAGTCCTAATTCGACTAAAACTCTAGAATTTCAATATTTTTGAAAGATAAATAAAGAAGTTTTAGAAGGTTTTCTCATAATTTGATAAAATGAGCTAAGAAACAGTGTTAGGGTCAGAGTCCTGATCAAACTGGGACTCTGGAGAAGAGTCCTAATTTGACTAAAACTCTCAGAATTTTAAACAAACAAGAAGGTTTTAGAAGTTTTTTCATGAAAACAGATGAAAACAAGGTAAAACCTGAAATTAGAATTAGAGTCCTGATCTAACTGGGACTCTGGGACAGTCCTAATTCGACTAAAACTCTTAAAATTTAGGGTTTTTTAGAAAACAAATAAGAGGGTTTTAGAATGCAGGTGAAAATAAGATAGAAATTGAAGTCAGGTTCAGAGTTTTGATCCGACTATGACTCTGGGGAAGAGTCCTAATTTGACTAGAACTTTGAAAATTTTTGGTTTTCTGAGAAGCAAATGATGAGATTTTAAAAAATACTTTTGAAAACAAGTGAAAATAAAATAAGAAAATGAAATCAGGATAGAGTCCTGATTCGATTAGGACTCTGAGGCAGAATCTTAATTCGACTAGGATTTTGAAAAAATGACCAAATAAGGAGAGTAAACAAGGTATGGACCCACTTCTAACTCAGAATCAATAAATGGAAGAGTGAAATGACTCAAAAATGTAAAATGATAGAGTCCTAGTTCAACTAGAATTCTGAAATAATTGGAATTATGCAAATTTTGAAAGAAATCATTGATTCAGAAGTGACATCACTTGGATGGGTCTCATCTGAGGTTTAAAATAGATTGAAAATTGGTTTGGAATGAATCCAGATTATTTTTTTGAAGAAATGCTTTTGAAATGAAGCTCTGGGGGTCAGCCAAATGGCAAATGTCAATTTAAAAACCTAGATTTTTTAAATTGCTTTCGAAAGAAAGGTTTTAAAATCAAATCTGAATTAGATGTTTTAGAAAAAACAGAGTGTTGAATCTAAAAAATGAGATGAAATGACATGCAATGCCATGAGATGGTATGAGATGATATGCCAAATGAATACAATGATATGCAATAACTCATGAAATATAAACCCTAGATGAGGGACTTAGAATCCCGAACCCCTGGCAGACGCACAAAAATTTGGAAATTCTCATCTAAGGATGAGAACTGATAATTGAGATTGAGCCAAAATGAGGATTGAATCTTGATTATGAGATAAAGTATTGAAATTTGTTGTAAATTTTGGGCCATGAACAACCCTGGCTTAGATGTCGACCAGCTGGTTCCTTGAAGGTTGCAGAGAGTGGGTCCTCAGTGGCAAGAGGAAAGCGTTTATGAGCGAAGGTTGAAAATTTAAGGTGTTTACACCAGGGTATAGTTTTCTTATAGTGGATCCGATCAAACCAATGTTGTGAAAAGCGTGTGCTCCACCAAAATCTGAGGCGAGGCGTAAGCCCCAAGGCATAAAGCATAAGCCTAAAAAAAATTAACCTAAAAAAACTATAAAAAATATCTAAAATTATAAATAAATAAAAAAATCTTTATTGATGAAGCAACAACCAACAGAAAATAAAAAATCTCAAATAAATACTGAAAAAAATATGAAATTAACATGTAAAAGTAACATTAATGCAACAACTTGATCTATATAAGTATCTAAAAAATAAAACATGGGCATTCATTAAATAAAAAAGTAACATTAACAACGAAATTCATCTTAGCATTAACAATACAATGTCATAATTAGAAAATGCATGTTAGTATTAACAACCAAATGTTAATATATTTATCCAAAACTCTTCAAAATGAGAGTGCTAACATTGATAATTGCAATTGAAAGACCTAAAAAAACATATAAATGACCATAGCACTATGATATGAATTAGGGTCTAGGCTCTTCTTGTGTCTCGTCATCATCAATATCTAAGTCTTCAATGTCATCATCTCACTACAAGAAAAATGTTATTTAGCGACATAAATTTGTGACGAAAATAATCCATTGCAAAGTTGTGACGGATTAGCAAGAGAAAACTATCCGTCCCTAAAATTGGAATTAGTTGCGAAATTAGCTACAGAAAAATTCTGTCACAAACATCGTCACGAATTTGCGACAAAAGAATTTCATCTCAACTTCACGATGGATGAGCGACAACATTTTTCTATCGCTATTCCATAGCAAATTTGCGATGGCGTTTGTGATGGAATTTTTCTATCACTAATTCATCACTAAATTTCTCGTAAAACCCTAATGTGAGCCCCTTTCTTTTTCCTTTCTATTTCATCCCGTCACCCATCACCCACCGCCTGTCGCCCGCCGTCTGTCGCCTGCCACCCTCTGCCCTCTCCTTCACCTCCTCCTTCTTCCCTCACTCCATCTCTCTCGCCGTTGTGTGCCGCCTTCGACGACCCCCGAGCACTCACCCTCTCGTCACCTTTCCTGACCCGCCATCATCGGTGAGCATTGCCACCAGGCAATAATGCCACCACCACTGCTTCCCACTCCTTTGTCCTCTTCTTCTGTTTACCAGGATTGATGTAAGCAACCCTCTCGGCTGCCTCCTTGCCTCCCTCGTGTGCTCTCACCGGCAACCCTTGTCGGGTAACCCGCGATGCCAGCCGCCTCCACAGGTAACCTCTTTCTCCTTTGTGTGTCTTCTTCTTCTTGTCCTCTTTTTTCTTTCCTGCCAACCGATAGTGGTTAAAGCCCTGTCTGTCTATCTTTTTCGGCAGCCATGGCCGTTCGGCAAGGGCTGAAGCCCCTTCCAGTATTCCATCAGGTCGGCAACCATGGCAGTTCAGTAGGGGCTAAAGCCCCTGCCAGTATTCTTTGTCTCCCTATTGTGGCACTCACCCTCCCTACTCCCTATGCTCCCCCTCTCTCGCGTTCAGCATGCCTGTGCCCTTGACTTGCTTGCTCACTCGTTCGACGGTTGTTGTGGCTAGTGGGGGGAGCTTCAGGCCTGTTGTGCATGCTTTGGGCATGAGTGGGGCTGACTTTGGTACCCAGCGTCGTCATAGCTATGTGTTGTGCTTTTGCCATGAAGTGCTTGCCTCTCTTTCTGTCTCCAAACAGAGTCCTTGTTCACCTTTGATTTGTGGGATCAGTTTCCCATTTGATTTGGAGAAACTGAGTTTCTATTTATATATTTGTGCTTTGCAGGTACGTAGCTGACCTAATTGCGCGATGCTTAGTGCTAAGCATCGCATGTGGCTAAAAATGCCATGCAAAAAGAAATAAGAAAAATGCAAAGGCAAAAGCATGCAAATCGGGTAAATACCTGTGGTGAGTAAGTGATGCAGGCACATCATAGGTTATTTACATTCTTGGATGCAACACTTTTCTATTCACACACCCACTTAGTTGTAGATATCTAGAACTGCTTTGCTGGAGTTCGGAGATCATGCTGAGTATGATTTGAATGTATGAAAATAGAAGTGCTCTTACTTTTAAAGTTCGGATTCCATGCTAGTCATGGTAGTAGTTAGCGGGATATTGGAGTGTATTTGCTGCAGGTACATGTTTAACATTGTTGTGGTATGAATGAGTGATTGTATTGTCATGTTTGATGTGACTGTATCTATGCTTGCATGAAGTTATTTTCAATTTTATTATGCCTTTCATTTGAAATTGTATCATGAAAACATGCTTCAAATGAATGTATTATATTTATGAATGTGATTTCATCATTTTAAATATCCTTGTGATGAGTGTAAATATGATGTGATGGTTTTGCACATGAAAATATTAAGTTATCAATGCATGCATCATAGTTCTTGTGATTGAATGACATTATATATATATATATATGTGTGTGTGTGTGTGTGTGTGTGATATATATATCAAATCATTACATCCACCAACAATGCATGATAAATTAGATATTTTCTTCATCATAGCATTATTATGATTCTCTTTTAACTGGTTAGGATAATATCCGTAACATCATAGGACAAAATAGTTGTAAACCGTGAATGGATGTACCATAGGATAGTTGACAATAAGGTATCGCTTGAATATATGGATGGTGTTGACAGTTTTATTGAATTTGTAATGGCAAGTGTCAGTACAGTGGATCCCATAGGTCAAATCAAGTGCCTCTGCACGATGTGTAAGAATAATCAATTTGTAGAATCTCATGGCGTTAGACATCACCTATATAAGAAGGGTTTTGTGAGTAGTTATCAAAATTGGACGCTTCATGGTGAAGAATTTTAGAACAATTTTGATGTACGAGTGGATGTGGTGTACGATAATTCATATGTGGATTTGGTATTTGATGCTACAGAACCATAATTGGGTTCTGCTATAGGTCCTAGTGATGTACCCACTGAGGTAGATGAAGAAGTAGCAAATGATGCAGCTAGTAGATTTTATGACTTAAAGATGATGATGAGCCACTTTGGAATGGTTGCGAGAGTCACACTATCTTGTCTGCAGTTCTTCAATTACTGAATTTGAAGTTCGAGTATAATTTGAGTCAATCATGTTTTGACCGTCTGTGCTCTATTGTGAAGAGTATGTTGCCTAAAGATGAGAAATTGCTATGAAATTTCTATCGTGTGAAGGTTATGGTCATGTTATATTCCATGCATACTTATCATGTACATGTACAGTTCATGCATAGTTATAAAACTGATTCATGTCGGACCTTTAAATCTTTATATTTCATGCATATGTCATGTCTATGATAAGATCAAGAGTTACGTAACTGATCCAAATAACATTTTTATTTATTAGAATATGGTTCGTGGAGGTCATAGTGGTCGAGCCACCAGTGGTCGAGGATCAAGTGGAGGTCATGATAGTCAGTCTCAGCCTTCGTCTTCACGTAATGCTTCGATAGGTATATCATTTAAATAATTGTATACTTGATTAGTTTAAATGTGCATTATGTGAATTTCTAACTCATTTTTCTATAGATAATGTTTTGCCTACACATGACCCACCTACACTAGCTATTCATACATATCACGAGACAATGCCGGATGCAGGGTTTTCTCAGTCTGACACACGATGACTCATTCAAATAGTGTATATCGATATTCGACTATAAGTATTTCATTTTCACTTATCCAATACTTATCTTATAAATAGTATATATTGATAGTTGATTGCTAATGTGTACCAATTCATGTGCAGCGCTTCGTTCAAGCTAAAAGAAGTAATATGAGAAATTAGGCAGTCACTAGTTCATCATCTTTCAGGATCGATTGCTCAATGAAAAGAGTACCCTAAGAAGGTGTTGGACAGATTGTGGTCATCATTCATGGTATACAATCAGTTATCATAGCTAATGTGTTTTATATTTAATTTTTTGTTATAGTCATGTATACTAATTTTCGGAAATTATTTGTAGGCTTCGAATTACTTCGCGACTGTGAAGGAGGAGCAGGACGCGAGGCAGATATGGCAGAAGGTGGCTGCCAGTCGATTTACCGACATGTTGAACAATATGAAGACTACAACAATAAAAGCATATGGTGGGATAGATAATCCACTGCAGTGGAAGGGCCATGACCCTCCTACTATCAGGTCAGATTATTGAGATGCAATGTGTGACAAGTGGGCAGGCCATAAATTTACAAACCACTCAACAAAGGCTGCACAAAACTGAGCGAAGATGCTCGGTGCCTATCTACACACAAATGGATCTAGGACTTTTGGGAGCCACCAAAAGAAAATGGTAACTCATCAATATATATTGTCAAATTTATAAGTATTGTTGCATTTTTTTTAATTGATTTTTTTATCATTTAACCTCGCAGGAAGCAAAAAAAGGAGGCATTGTGCCTTACAAGGATGTGTTTGTTGAAACACATAAACATAAGAGCATGGGAGAGTTCGTATCATAGAAGGCGAGAGTGACAACGATATATATTTATTGTATTAATAAACATTATAATAGACAAGTTACCATGAATATTATAATTCTTAATTATTAATCTATAATGTAATCATGACTTTGTAGGAGTTACACGAGCAACAAATAGTAGAGCGATATGGTGATGACTCCACTCAGCATCCGCCTTTTGATCCTGCAGCATGGATGATTGCAACCGGTAAACCAAAAAAGGGTCGTGTGTACAGGTTTGAGAGTAATATGAACACCACACCAGTCGTTGCCTCCTCCAGCCAGGGCTCTCAGAGTTCTTTAGCAAGCATCAACTCCTAGCGTCCGATTGACCCTGCTAATTCTTGGGATGATGTTCGTCAGCTTGTTAAGGACACAATGTGTGCCTTTTTACATGAAGTCACTTCTGACGTTGTTCGTAATGCGTTGTACAACTTTTTTGGGGACAGGAAAGCTTCGTCTGCAGATGCCCGTCAGGTATGAAAGTTTCATGTCATTTGTTTCATGTCGTTAGATTTTAAGCTAGTATATGCATGATTTCATCACGTATGAGCATGATTTCATCACTATGAAAGTTTTTTGACAGCCTTATAACACATATATGCGTGATTGAATCACTATGAAAGTTTGTTGACAACCTTAGAACAAATATATAAGCATGATTTCACCACTATGAAATTGTTTGATTGCCTTATAACACATATATGCATGATTGAATCACTATGAAAGTTTTTTGACAACCTTACAACACATATAAGCATGATTTCATCACTATGAAAGTTTTTTGACAACCATAGAACACATATATGCATGATTTCATCACTATAAAAGTTTTTTGACTGCCTTATAACACATATATGCATGATTGAATCACTATAAAAGTTTTTTGACAACCTTAGAATACATATATAAGCATGATTTTATCACTGTGAAATTGTTTGACTACCTTATAACACATATATGCATGATTAAATCACTGTAAAAGTTTTTTGACAACCTTAGAACACATACATAAGTATGATTTCATCACTATGAAAGTTTTTTGACAACCTTAGAACACATATATGCATGATTTCATCATTATGAAAGTTTTTTGACTACCTTATAACACATATATGCATGTTTGAATCACTATGAAAGTTTTTTGACAACCTTAGAACACATATGTAAGCATGATTTCATCACTATGAAATTGTTTGACTGCTTCATAACACATATATGCATGATTGAATCACTATAAATTTTTTTTTACAACCTTAGAACGCATATATAAGCATGATTTCATCACTATGAAAGTTTTTTGACAACCTTAGAACACATATAAGCATGATTGAATCACTATGAAAGTTTTTTGACAACCTTAGAACACATATATAAGCATGATTTCATCACTATGAAATTGTTTGACTACTTTATAACACATATATGCTTAATTTCATCACTATGAAAGTTTTTTTACTGCCTTATAACACATATATGCATAATTGAATCACTATGAAAGTTGTTTGACAACCTTAGAACACATATAAACATGATTTCATCACTATGAAAGTTTTTTGACTGCCTTATAACACATATATGCAAGATTGAATCACTAAGAAAGTTTTTTGACAACCTTAGAACACATATATAAGCATGATTTCATCACTATGAAATTGTTTGGCTGTCTTATAACACATATATGCATGATTGAATCACTATGAAAGTTTTTTAACAACCTTAGAATACATATATAAGCATGATTTCATCACTATGAAAGTTTTTTGACAACCTTAGAACACATATAAACATGATTGAATCATTATGAAAGTTTTTTGACAATCTTAGAACACACATATAAGCATGATTTCATCACTATGAAATTGTTTGACTGCCTTATAACACATATATGCATGATTTCATCATTGTGAAAGTTTTTTTACTGTCTTATAATACATATATGCATGATTGAATCACTATGAAAGTTTTTTTACAATCTTGGAACATATATAAGCATGATTTCATCACTATGAAAGTTTTTTGACTGCCTTATAATACATATATACGTGATTGAATCACTAAAAAAGTTTTTTGACAACCTTAGAACACATATATAAGCATGATTTCATCACTATGAAATTGTGTGACTTCCTTATAACACATATATTCATGATTAAATAACTATGAAAGTTTTTTGACAACCTTAGAACACATATATATGCATGATTTCATCACTATGAAATTGTTTGACTGTCTTATAACACATATATGCATGATTGAATCACTATAAAAGTTTTTTGACAACCTTAGAACACATATGAGCTTGATTTCATCACTATGAAAGTTTTTTTACTGCCTTATAACATATATATGCATGATTGAATAACTATAAAAGTTTTTTGACAACCTTAGAACACATATAAGCATGATTTCATCACTATGAAAGTTTTTTGACTGCCTTATAACACATATATGCATGATTGAATCACTAAGAAAGTTTTTTGACAACCTTAGAACACATATATAAGCATGATTTCATCACTATGAAATTGTTTGATTGACTTATAACACATATATGCATGATTGAATCACTATGAAAGTTTTTTGACAACCTTAGAACACATATAAGCATGATTTTATCCCTATGAAAGTTTTTTGACTGCCTTATAACACATATATGTATGATTGAATCACTATGAAAGTTTTTTGACAACCTTAGAACACATATATGCATGATTAAATCACTATAAAAGTTTTTTGACAACCTTGGAACACATATATAAGCATAATTTCATCACTATGAAATTGTTTGACTGCCTTATAATACATATATGCATGATTGAATCACTATAAAAGTGTTTTGACAACCTTAGAACACATATAAGCATGATTTCATCACTATGAAAGTTTTTTGACTACCTTATAACACATATAAGCATGATTGTGCTACATAACACATTTATTTGATAGCCTTATAAAGCATATATGCATGTTTGAATCAGTATGACATTTTTTTGACAAACTTAGAACACATATCTGCATGATTGAATCACTATGAATGTTTTTTGTCAGCCTTAAAACACATATCTGAATTTTGTTAATGCCCTTCACTTTATTGCTAGTCTATGTGTCATTCATCCATGTTACTTTGATTGCCTTAGATTAGGTGTATTGCATATAATTTTTTTATTATATTTTGTTTATTAATACTAATATTTTTGTCCTCTTGTAGGATGATGGAGATAATCAGCGTAGAGGAGCTGATGGAGGCATGGATGAAGGAGTAGATCGAAACAATGAAGAGGATGATGCTTTGAATCTTAGCGATGATTAGATTCATATGTTGAATTTGTTGCACCTTCTTGTTGTTTCAAACAAAACTCTTTGTATATGTTCACTTGTAAATAATTAGAACTTGGCGAGGATTAGAGTGGATCGATAAAAATTTTTCCCTTGTAACTTGTGTTAAATTTGTTTCACCTGCTTTGTATATGTATTTTTTATGTGTACTTTGTTTTTTATACACAGGTTATATAAAGTGTATAACGAGAAATTTTTTCTTGATATTTATATTTCAAACAAATTTTTTATTTTATTTTTTTTTTAAATTTGTGATGGATTAGTGACAGATATTTCGTTGCAAATTTAGCGACGAATTAGGGATGGATATTTATCTATCTTAAAAACTAAATCAACCGATGTTTTATGACGAAATATAATTTGTCATGAATCCGTCGATAAATTGGCGATGGAATTTAACGACGAATATGTATCTATCGCAAAACCAAATCAATTCTTATTTTAAGATGGATCTTGACATTCACTAATCCATCGTGAATTAGCGACGGAAGTAGCGACAGATCAGTTCTATCACTAATTAGCGACCAGGAAATTGCAATGGACTATATCCATTGCTAATCCATCGCCAATCCCTCGCTAAATAGTTCAACGATGGATTAGCGTCAAATAGCATCCATCGCTAATCTGCAGAATTCTTGTAATGTCTCAGGAATCCATATAAATAGGTTCTCCTTCATCTTCATTCTCTGACTCTTCATCATCTGCACTTTCTTCCTCCATATCTTTGGTCACTTCTTTTGCTTTTCTTTTTCTTGCGATAAAAAATTATGTATTAAATACTTATTTTATGTAATTAAAAAAAATATATTTATATTCATAGCATGGTAAAAGAAATTTAGCTTTACTTCAATCTCTTAAAGACCTGTCTTGCCTAGAACTAGTTTGTGAATCTTGAGGTGAAGTAACTTTTTCAATAGGCACATGCTCAATGACATTTATGTTAAAGTTTGGATCCAACCATGAATTCTCCAACCAATTGGGATCACTAGGCAACACTGGATCTTCCTTCTCCACAATCCACTCATCGTCTGAGTCTATATGATCTAGGCATATAGGGTCTTTGGTATCCCTCCTCCTCATATTTCTCTCTCTTAATTTCATATTGTACATTACAAAAACCAATGCATTCATCTTCTCTTATTCAAGTCTATTCCTCTGTTTCGTATGCACTTATAATTTCAAATCATTGATAATAAATTATAAGATAATTACACTTATAAAAATGTATTTCAAAAATAAAATACAAAGTCACAAACCAATGAGAAAGTACTTTATTTTCTCTCATAACCCGATGCATTACATGTCAAACTTAAAATTCGAATTGCAAAATTCATCAACTCAGGATTTTTGTGCCCAAATGAACTCCACCAATCAATTGCATTCAAATAAAACAATACAAAATTGATAAAAACATTAAGAATGTCATAATTAACAAAAAAATAAAAAATATTAACAAATAACAACATAATTGCAAACTTACCCGGACTTTTAATTTTCTTGTTGTAACAGTTGCCTCTCTACCAAACAACTCCTTTGCCTTTTTAAATACATTGATCTGTGTTATAATTTTCAACTGAACATTTGCATCAGAAACCAAATTTTCAATACAATCATAAAAGACATTCATAGCTTCTTCATTCGGGTTGAAGTTGTCAACATAATGAAAATGTGGATTTCAATAATAGGCAGTTGCATACAAAGGCTTATGAAGTTGCAAGATCCATCGTTTATAAATGATATCCCAAATAGGTTTATATTTTCTTTCAACCTTGTCAAGGTTTGAAGCAATTTTCTCCTTTGCTTTACCCATTGTCTCGTACAAAAATCCCATAACATGTTCATCTGCATCAACTAATCGCAACACTTTCACGAGAGACAATGTAGCTTTAATTGCATATGATATGGCAACCCAAAACTTATGATCATTAAGAACAATATAAGAAATGTTCTTAGCATCAGATTTCTTATAGTAATTAGATGATCTAAAATTTGAAGATAAGAACATTGACTTCAACTCTTTCTTATAACATCCAATACTATGAAGCGTGAGATATGTTGTGGCAAAATGAGTGACGACTGAACATAGAAGTTCTTGCTTCTTTATGAACTTTCTCATTAAATTTAATACCCATGCATGACTATAAATATATCTTGTAATTTTTTTTCTTTTTTCACTGTATCTTTAAAAATTGATATCTTTACAATATCTTCTAACATAAGATCCATGCAATGCGCCGCACATGGTGTCCAAAATATGTTTTTCATGATGTTAACATATTTTCAGCTACCATATAATTTGGTGCATTATCTGTAATGAATTACACCACATTAATTTCACCAACTTCTTTAACAACTTACACAAATTTGCACCAGTTTTTTTCATGTTGCTGATGTCAACAGACTTTAAAAATATTGTCCCAGATGAACTGTTCACAAGAAAATTAATTAAGTTTCTTTCTTTTAAATCTGTCCAACCATCTTTCATAATGCTGCAATCAACCTTTGGCCATTTCTTTTTGAACTCTTTTAAAATTTTGTGAGTACAATCTACCTCATCCTTCAAAATCCATGTTCTGATCTAGTGATAAGAAGGTGGTTTGAACCCTCATCCATAGTTTGCAATAGCATCTATCATTGCACCAAAATGTAGACTATTACAAAGATTAAATGGTAAGACATTTGAATAAAAAAATCTACCAATGGCACAACATACATTTTTTCTTTCATCCTTTTTAAAAAGCAGTGTTTATTGTGGTTTGTTGTGCTTCTTTGTTCACAAAGAGGTTCATAGGACCACCTGTGCTTGTTTTTGTATCACTACATGATCCACTGGTTTCTTTGTTCACATTATCGCCTGTTGATGATCCAAAATAAACACTTCTCTCTATATCCAACTTGTTTTATTCTTTCTCTTGTTTTTTTTGCGTGATGTACCTAGCTCTTTAATTCTAGGTTCTCAATTCTCACAATATAATTCAATTACTTTATTTTTTTCAATACAACCATAAAAAATAAATAATTTAAACATTTGTTATTTTATTTTATTCTCATAATAACTAAAGATTTAAATATTCTTTTATGCAAATACATAGTCTTAATGAAACATACTCACAGTGATATGCTGGTTTGTTGAGTGGTTGTGAACTGATGATTTTTCGATCCCAAGATTTGATATCAACTATAACGGCCCAACATATTTCAAACAAAAAATAACAGGATTTTATATATATATATATATATATATATATATATATATAAGGTCAAATTTATTCCTTTCTTTATTTTTATTTTTTTAAAGATAATAATGCAATTGTTTCATCAACGAACTCATTCCAATCATACCAAGTATTAGACGACCCACCTGATCACAGGCGCGGGCATGTCTTAGCCTCCTAGCACTAGATCCAATAGGGAACCATCCATTAAAGAATCTGATTGAATCATTACATAACAGAAATCATTAATCCAAGTTTTTTATTATTGGCATTACCTTAATTGGATCAAGCTCTAGAGAGTCAGCCTATGCATGCACCGACGTTTAATAGCTCCTTAGAATAAGGTTCGAAGTAAAGGCATCCAAATGACTAAATCTTTATGTTATTATTAGGTGAGCAAATAAAGCAGAAAAGTACTGATTTTTTAAATCGATTTCATAAACTGGTTTCTTGCTTAAATCTCTAGACACATTATATTACGAGAACTACTACTCTGATATACCCAAATAGAAATTGACTATGCATAAAATAATTAAAATTCAGAATTAAACTAATAATCAAATATCTAATTAAATAGTCCTTTAGCAATTCAAAAAATATTAAAATTTAAATGAAACAAGAAGCCCTTGGCATCATCGAAAACATTAGTGTACAACCTCATCCAGCCTCCTGCACTCGCTCTAGCATCATAAATCTCTTGAAAATCATTTTATTTTTAAAAAATGAGACTTTAGAAAGGCTCAGTAAAATTCACATAATTAATGTATAATACAACACATAACGCTTGCATGATATACATATCTCGGAATTTGCATCAACTATCAAGAAGGCAGATATAAAATTTGTACAAGCTATTCATGAATTCAAAATTCATAAATATGAAATAACAATCTTAAACATGCCAACATCAACTCTAGATGAGAACAATATATATATATATATATATATATATATATATATATATATATATATATATATATATATATATATATATATATATATATATCAATGAACATGAATTTATCAACTTTCAGGAAACAAGAATAATTTGCAGTAAGATAAAGTAAAGCAAAGTGAAGTAAAGTAATGTGAGTAAATATTTTATGTTTCATCTTGATTATCCGGTCTACCTAGTATGACATAGACCAACCCAAAACAGGGTCACAATTCAGGTATTTATTATGCTATATACTTTATTATACCCAAGAAGCTCACCTAAGTCATAACCCCTAAGGACAAAGACCATGCACCGTGAGAAAAAATGACTGCTCCAAGAAAATTCTACTTGGGGGAGTGACGCTTGCTTCATAATGATGATCATGATTACTCACTACTGCAGAAGCACCTAGAAACTGCCCACCTAGAACAAAGTGACAGTCTTGGTCCCCTTAACCTCCTAGGCTAAAGGACCAACGAGATAATGCCCCTTGCAAGCAACAAACCAACATGTCTATGGAGTTTTATGCCTTCTACTCTCTCTAAGGTAGATTGTTTCCAAGCAATCGGTTAAGCATACCTCGACGAAATAAGGCATACCCAAAAAGGCTATCATAGGTATCTTTGAATTGGGCTATAGGTAACATATGCAACTACCATTTAGGCTAGTGCACTTCCATCTCAATGTTCCCTCGTATGTAACCATTAATATCTTAATTTTATCAAGCACACCCAGTGCCCATCAAACCCTATAAAATTTCATAAGTTTCGCATGTACATAACAATACTGCATATCAAAGCATAACATACATTCTCAAAATCAGGAATCATGTTAACATGCTATTTAGCAATTTATTCATGCAGTATCATATTATTTCAAATATTCTAGAATAAACCTACAACAATATCACATATACTTCATTCTGCATTTGCATATATGGCCAATATGAAACAACATTAACATGCTCATATTCATTTTTTTCACATGCTTTGCATTTACAATCATGCTCATAATCAGTTTACCATAAAAAGCCACATGATCAAATTATCATACTTGAATAAATCCAAAAATCTCAATCTCAACATGTATAAAAATAATAAATCTCACCATTATATCTATCACAAATATTTATATCAGATCTAATATGGTTCAAAACTAAAATTATGAAAAGTTTAAAGAAAATATCAAAAACATAATCAAAGCCCTAAACTCGACTTTTCCAATAGGAGCCCCTATAAACCCTTACTGATCAAATCGATATGACTCCAATTAATATCTTGACCTTTTAGTTTTCAAATTATATCAGAAACAATTAAAATATCTATGGTAGCATACACATTAAAGAACTCATTACAACTGACCTGTAACTGAAAACACATATATTTTTCTCATATTAAAGCCCCCATAAGCCCAAATCAGAAAGGCTTACATATTTCTAATCACGTTCTGTTGTAATCATGCTCAAACTAGATGAATACACGTTACTTAAACTTAGTTCATGCTATTCAAACTATAAGCAATTCATATCTCAATAGAATATACCTTCAGAATCAATCAGAATAATGTATTTGCAAAATAATATGAAGGGAGTCATGTATTACACATACGTTTCACATAAACATCACAATCAAATCTTCTCACATGTCTAACTCATTAATCTTGATGGAGTATGACATAAAATCACTAATAATATGCATTATATGTCAGATATATATTAGGATCATAAGTGTGTAACATGTTTCTAATTAAAAACAAGTACAAATTTGGATTTCTGGTGACCTAATTTTATAAAATCTGTCAAGACTGGTAGAACGTCGATAAAATCACAATATTTTTATCGTAGTTACCTACACATGTCAAGAATATAATTTAATAAATCATTCTAAAAAATAATTAATATAAAAATAATTAAAATTCTAGAATATATAATCTACAAGATTTTAATCTAATCAAAGTATTTCTTAGAATTTATAGAAAGGGTTTTTGATAAAACCCTTTTTATATTGTCAGGTATTAGGTATTAAAATTCACCCAAAATGTTTATAAAATATTTAGAGTCATGTTTTAAAGGTGTTTACAACTTTTAGCAAGGATGGGTCGAAATCATCCTAAAAGCAGGGCCAAAAATTGAGGCTCTGTTAAAATAGGCATAACTTCAATAATACAGATCCAAAATGAGTGAAACAAGATTTTAAATTTAAGATCAAGATGTATAGACGATTGTGGTGGTTTTATATATATTTTTCAAACTAGTATTCAAAATTTCATCAATTTATTTCTGAAATTGGTCAGGAAAAATATATCAGACATCACAACTTTAAGTTTCTCAAAAAACGGTTTTGTAAAAATCCTTTTTATGATTATAAAACTATTAAAATCTTATTATTTTCAGTCTTTTTTTTAATTAATATGGATTAATACATGAATAACACCATAAAGAATCATATTATGATTGAATCTAATATGAAATACCAACAAAGCCCTAATTTTGCATGTTTCTTAAAATCATTTTTAGGGAAAACTCATTATTTATGTCTTTTGATCCAAGAATTGATTTCTTCAACCAAGAAAACGTGTACAATAGATCAAGAACATGATCAATGCTGCTGAAAAACAAAATAATATAATCATGCATGTTCTATGTATGTAAGGAACATCGGCTACGTAAATCTTACTTATGAAATGATAGATTTTTATAGTAGAACGAAGGAAATGAGTGATTCGACTCCTATTCAACCACCACCAATCGAATAAGTGTAGGTTCTTCAGACCTTCTAGACATTTTGAAAGAGATAGAAAACCAAAAGAAAAAAGAGAGAGAGAGAGAGGGAGAAATAACCTTGTTAATCCTCCTCATGAGTGGCTCTATTTATAAATGGGTTAAGACAAGAGTCCTGTCTCTAATTTAAGAAGTTAATATTTATTATTTTTTATTAATAAAATAAAAAAATAAATTATGAGACCTAATTCATTAAATTTTGAAATTACTTAAGCTATAAAAGAAAAGTGAAAACTTCTTACCCTAGCTTGGGCTCTAGTGACATAGTAGCCTTTCGGGAGGCCTACAGACCCAAAGACTCAACATAATTTGATATTTAAATAGTCGATTTGATAGCTCTCAAAATGTGGATCATTGTGATGGTCTTATATTTAATTATAGGCATGGATTGACAAGAAAATTTAGTCGATATTGAAAAACATGAATTTTTAACTTATAATTAGGCATGGACTTTGATTTATAATAAAATGCTCAAATCAATACTAATTTGGGCATGTAGATAATCGATTTCAATGCCCTCGAAATGAGAAATGTCAAGGTTGAATCTAATTTAATAGGTGAGCCACTGATCAGCCAAAAATTCTATCAAAATAATAATGATGTTGTTTAGAGCGTTTGATGCCATGGGTCTAATCCAATGAGATTAGATTCAAATCCAAAATCTATGATCTAAAAATATACAAATCATTTACTTTCTTGTTTTGTCCACATATATTAGCTTTTTTAATTATTCTTGAAATAATCTTTATAACTTGAGACAAAGGTTCATAATTAATTAAAATCAAGAAAATCAAGAATTCATGATTATAGACATGAATGCACCGACAATTCATCATTTATTATGTTTAATTATCAAGAAAAAATATCAAGTTTTACATCTTACCCCCTTTAAAAAGAATTTTGTCCTCAAAATTTGATATACTCATAAAGCAAAAGAACTACTCAAATATAGTTCATCATGCTTCCACTGCGCACTCTGATTAAATAATTTAACTTCAAAAATAAAATTTGTATAAGTTTCTAGGCCTTATAGTTAAGACTGTTGTGTGATGTACCTAGTTATTTATATATAGGTTCTTAATTCTCATAGTATAATTCAATTACATTTTTTTTCAATGCAACCATTGAAAGCAAATAATTTAAATATTTTTTTATCTCATAATAACTAAAGATTAAACACAGTCTTAATGAAACATACTTACAATGATATGCTAGATTACTGAGTGGTCGTGAACATCATGTTTTTTCGATCCCAAGCTCTGATACCAACTGTAACAGCCAGACAAATTTCAAACCAAAAATAACAATATTTTTTTATTATTATATATGGTTAAATTTATTCCTTTCTTTATTTTTTTTTCTAAAATATAATAATGCAGCAGTTTCATCAATAGACTTGTTCCAACCATAACAAGTACTAGACGGTCGCTTAAGCACAAGCGTGTCTTAGCATCCTAGTACCAGATCCACTACGAAACCATCTATTAAAGAATCGGATTGAACCATTACATAACAAAAACCATTAATCCAAGTTTTTCATTATTGGCATCACTTTAATCGAATCAAGCTCTAGGGAGTCAACCTGTGCATGCACCGATATTTAATATCTCCTTAGAATAAGGTTTGAAGTCAAGGCATTTAAATGATTAAATCCTTGGGTTATTATTAGGTGAGTAAACACAGCAGAAAAGTATTAATTTTTTAAATCAATTTCATAAACTGATGTCTTAGTTAAATCTTTTGACACATTACATTACGAGAACTACTACCTTCACATACCTGAATAGAAATTAACTATACATAAAGTAATTGAAATTCAGAATTAAACTAATAATCAAATGTCTAATTAAATAGTCCTTTAGTAATTCAAAAAGTATTAAAATTTAAATGAAACAAGAAGCCCTTGGCATCATCGAAAACATCAATGTGTACAACCCCCTCCAGCCTTTTGCACTCGCTCTAGCATCACATATCTCCTGAAAATTATTTTATTTTAAAAGAATGAGACTTTGAAAAGTTTCAGTAAAATTCACACAACTAATGCACAATAGAATACATAAAGCTTGCATGATATACATATCTCAAAATTTGCATCAACTATCAAGATGGTAGATATAAAATTTATATAAGATATTCATGAATTCAAAATTCATAAGCAAGTATAGAACAACAATCTTAAACATGTCAACATTAACTCCATATGAGAACAAGATATATATCAATGAGCATGGATTTATCAACTTTCAGGAAAAAATAATAATTTGCAGTAACATAAAGCAAAGTGTAGTAAAGTAATGTGAGCAAGTATTTATGTTTCATTTTGATTACTAGGTCTATCTGGGTATGATATAGACCAACCCGAAACAGGCTGACAACTCCGGTATTTATTATGCTATGTACTTTGTTATGTCCGAGAAGCCCCCTGAGTCGTAACCCCAAAGAACGGAGCCCATGCACTGCGAGTGAAAATGGCGGCTTCAAGATAATTTTACTCAGAAGAGTAACGCGGGCACCATAACGATGATTATGATCACTCACTTTTGCAAAACTACCTAAGAACTACCCACCTAGGACAAAGTGACAATCATGGTCCCCCTAACCTCTCTGGTTGGAGGACTGGCGATGTAATGCCCCTCACAAGCAACAAACCAATGTGTTTAGGGAGTTTCATACCTTCTACCCTCTCTAAGGTACATTGCTGCCAAACAACCGGTTAAGTATACCTCAACAAAATAAGGCATATCTGGAACGACTATCATAGAGTATCTTTAAATTAGGCCATAGGTAACACATGTAACTACCATTTAGTCTAGTGCACTTCCATCTCATCGTTTCCTCTTATGAACCATTGATATCTTAATTTCATCAAGCACACCAAGAGCTCATCAAACCCTGTGATATTTCATAATTCTTGCATATATTTAAGAATACCGCATATCAAAGCATAACATGCATTTTCAAAACCAGGAATCATGTTAACATGTTATTTACCAATTCATTCATGCAGTATTATATTATTTCAAATATTTCAGAATAAACCTATAACAATATCACATATACCTTATTCTGCATCTGCATATATGGCCAATATGAAACAACATTAACATGCTCATATTCATTTTTTTTCACAAGCTTTGCATTTACAATAATGCTCATAATCAGTTTATCATAAAAGCTACATGGTTAAACTGTCATACTTGAACAAATCAAAAATCTCAATCGCAACATGTATAGAAACAATAAATCTCACCATTATCTCTTTCACAAATATTTATATCAGATCTAATATAATTCAAAATTGAATTTATGAAAAATTTAAAAAAAAATATCAAAACATAATCAAAGCCCTAAACTCGACTTTTCCTATAAGAGCTCCCATAAGCCCCTATCAATCAAATCGATATAACTTTAATTAATATCTTGATCTTTCAATTCCCAAATCATATCATACCTAATTAAAATATTCATGGTACCATATACATTAAAGAACTCATTACAACTAACCCGTAATTAAAAATACGTAAGTTTTTTTCTCCAATTCAAGCCCCCATAAACCCAAATCGAAAAGGCTTACGAATTTCTAATCACATTCAGTTGTAATCATACTCAAACAAAATGAATACACATTACTTAAACTCAATTCATGCTATTCAAACTATAAGCAATTTATATCTCAATAGAATATGCCTTCGAAATTAATCAGAATAATGTATTTGCAAAATAATAAAAAGGGAGTCATGTATTACATATACGATTCACATAAACATCATAATCATATCTTCTCACACATCTAACTCATTAATCTTGATGTAGTATGACATAAAATTATTAATAATATACAATACATGTCAGATATATATTAGAATCATAAGTCTCTAACACGTTGCTAATTAAAAATAAGTATAAGTTTCTAGGAAAAATTCAAATTTCTGGTGACTTGATTTTATAAAATATGTCAAGAGTAGTAGAACACTAATAAAATTGTGGTATTTTTATCATAGTTACCTATACATGAAATACAACTCAATAAATTATTTTAAAAAATAATTAATATAAATATAATTAAAAATCTTTTACTAAACCCTATCCTGATAGAGTTCTAATCCAGAATATGTAATCTGCAAGATTTTAATCTGATCAAACTATTTCTTGGAATTTATGAAAAATATTTTTGACAAAACCCTTTTTACATAGTCTGGCATTGGCTATTAAGATTCATAAAAAATGTTTATAAAATATTTGGAATCATGTTTCGAATGCGTTTATAACTTTTATAAAAAATGGGTCAAAATCATCTTGTAAATAGGGCCAAAAATTGGGGCTCAGTTAAAACATGCATAACTTCAATTATACAAATCCAAAATGAGTGAAACAATATTCTAAATTCAAGATAAAGACATGTAGATGATAGTGGATATTTTATTTATATTTTTCAGACTAGTATTCATATTGTTATCAATTTATTTTCAAAACTAGTTGAAGAAAATATCTCAGACATTACAACTTTAGGTTTCTCAAAAAACAATTTTGTAAAAACCCTTTTTAAGATTATAAAACCTTTAGAATCTTATTATTTTTAGTTAATTTTGACTTAATATAGATTAATATATGAATAACATCTTAAAGAATCATCGTATGATGAAATCTAATATGAAATAACAACAAAACCCAAATTTTGCATGTTTCTTAAAATCATTTTTAGGAAAAACTCATTATTTATATCTTCTGATCCAAGAATTATTTTCTTTAACCAAGAAAATGTGTAGAACAGGTCAATACTGAAAATCAAAATAATTTAATCATGCATGTTTTATGTGTGTAAAGAATATCGGCTACGTAAATCTTATCTATCAAATAATAGATTTTTATGCTAAAACAAAGGAAATGAGTGATTCGACTCTTATTCCACCACCACCAATGGCTGCATAAGGGTTCTCTAGACCTCTTAGACATTTTGGAGTAGAGAAGAAATCAAAAGCAAAAAGGAAAAAAAAAGAGAGAAAGAGAGAGAGAGCTAAACTTGTTAATCCTCCTCATGAGGGCATCTATTTATAGATGGGCTGAGACAAGAGTCATATCTCTAATATAAGAAATTAATATTTATTAATTTTTTATTAATAAAATAAAAATAAATAAATTATGAGACTTAATTCATTAAATTTTGAAATTACTTAAGCTATAAAGGAAAAGTGGGGACTTGTTACCCTAGCTTGGGCTCTAGTGACATGGTAACCTTCTGAGAGACTTACAAACTTAGAGACTAAAGAGAATTTGATGTTTAAATAGTTGATTTGATAGCCCAAGAAATATAGATCGTCGCGGTGATCTTATATTTAATTATACACACTTGGATTGACAAGAAAATTTAGTCGATGTTGAAAAATGTTAATTTTCAACTTATAATTAGGCATGAACTTCAGTCGATAATAAAATGCTCAAATCAACACTAATTTGAGCATATAAATAGTCGATTTTGATGCCCTCAAAATGAGGAACATTATGGTTGAATCTGACTTAATAGGTGAGCTACTGGTCAGCCAAAACTTCTATCAAAACAATAATGATGTTGTTCGGAGCGTTTAACGCTATGGGTCCAATCCAATGAGATTAAATTTAAATCTAAAATCTATAATCTAAAAATATACAAATCATTTACTTTCTTTTTTAGTCTATATATTTTAGCTTTTTCAATTATTCTTGAAATAATCTTCATAACTTGAGACAAAGGTTCATAATTAATCAAAATCAAGAAAATTAAGAATTCACGATTATAGTCATGAATGCACCGATAATTCATCATTTATTAATTTTAATTATCCAACTTGCATTCAACAATTGGGGTGTCACATAATATATATATATATGGAATAGGGACCATTCAACCACATCCTGACTTTGGCTGGATATTCCGAGATGTAGGAATCCAACCCTTTGATGACAATCAATCTTCTGATAGTTTACGACATGGATAAGGCTTCTTTGAAATTTGGATTGGAAGGTTGGATCCCTCATTGCCCAAAATGGGCACTTTACTAAAGATTAATACAAGTGGATTGGAAGTAAGGGAGGTTAGGTCATCAGGTCAGGCCGGACCAATTTAGGACCCGAAAGGATCTAATAAAGTCAACACAAACCTGAGCCTAACAAAGGCCTGACCCAACTCTTGTCAAGCTCATATAGGGCTTGGGTCAGGTCAGGCTGGGTCCTTTAAGCCCAACTAGCTAAACAAGCTAGGTTGGGCAGGCTCATTGTGATTCTACTTTACCTTTAGGTAGTGTTTCACTCACGGGACAAATGCCACAAGAGAACATAGCGGTTCCGGTGTAGTGTTGTCTTACGTTTGGAATGTGGGAAAGTGCAGGAAATATTACATCCTGCATCTCACATTTTAATGTTGGTGCATGGGATGCATGAATCCCACCCCTAGGGGTGCAAGTCATGCTTCCTAGATAAAGGTCACCTAGTGCCATAGTGGCAAATGTCTTGAGATTTATGAAATGGCCTCAATAATATTGCAAGAAATTACTTGAAAGTTAAAAAAGAAAATTTCTCACAATATTTTCAAAATATCACTATTTTTTGTCAAAACATAAATATCATGATTTAAACGTGATATTTACATTTTTAACAATTATTTATCCTAAAAGAACTACGTGTATTTTATTTTTAAATATTTTTAATTATATTTTCTTATAAATGTTTATATTTTTATTTACTTTTTATTGTAGAGATTTTGCCAAAAATCTGAGATTTAAAAAAAAATTAAAATCTCACAAGTTTTTGACTATCGATATTTTGTTGTTTTTAACTTTTGTCACTATGCCTAGTGCATCTAGGCATCATTTGTCCCACGAGTCATTTATGTTGGATATTTTATATAGCCTTGCTTAACTTTTTAATAAAATTCATATATAATTAAAAATGACCTTAATTATGTTCATGAATTTTTCTTCTGGTATAATATGCAACTATGACTTATGTCATTGTTTTACTAGTTTTGGTTGCAGGATGAGCTTATATAGAAACTGATATAAGTTATGTCAACTTAGACACACAGAAAAAACTTTAGCCTTAAAATTTTGGATACACTACCTTTGATGTCTCACAAATCAAGTTAGGGTGTAAGCTTGAGTGTGTTGGGGTGACATAAATTATCGTGTTCTTACATATTCCATACATAGAGGGTCTTATCCTATGAAAGAGTAATATATGAGAAAATGAAGAAATCATTTTGGGTAACATTGTGCCAGGTAGCTAAGAAGAAGCTCAGGTTCATCACATTTAATGTGCTCTTAAACCTAGGGTGGACACAAAAGCTTGAGTCCATTTTTCTTTTGATGGTGGTTCAAGTTAAAGTAAGTTGATCTAGTTTTATCTTTTATTTTTATTTTTGTCAATCAATATAGATTTTGGAGCTTTGGTTGGTGAAAGGTATACTTTTTTTCACTTTTTCTTAATGTTATTTTTAAATTTATGTATATTATTCAAATCTATTCTTGGATCACATACATGTATTTGGGTCGGATCATACCTGAAATCAGATAGCACTTGACATAGTCAGCTTGAGGAAGTTCTAACCTCACAATCATATATTAAAATTCAGTGATTTTTTATGTATTGAAAAACTTATTCAATTTTTCTCAATTCATCCTTTTAAGCCAAAAGCAATTTTTTTATATTTCATATCCGCAATTGCATGACAATCAAATGACTTTTATTTTATCAAATTTGATTGCTTATTTAAATATGCTTAGTTTTATTTTTGATGTTAACTAAAATCATGTTGATGATTGTTGATTATAATAACATATTTATTTTTAATAATAAGTATAGATTATTTATAATTTGATTCATCTAGATGTGCTTAGATATTTTAAATTATTATTTATGATCTTAGAATCCAACCCTATTGTAGGCTTACGACATGGGTAACACATTTTTGGAATGTTGGATGGCTCTTTGTCCAAAATGGACTGTTTACCAATACCAATGGGGGGCTCCCCATGTCTGGTAGGAGCAGCTGATGCACGTCACTTTGTGTTGGGATGTTGTAGGTTCAAAACCCAATGGTATAGTTGCATAACTAGTAGGGGTCTACCTAACCCCAGCTTGCCCGTTTACTGAAGATCAGTAAGAGCGGATTGAAAGTAAGTGAGGTTAGGTTATCAGGTCAGGGTGGCCAAATTTAATTTAGGGTTCGTAATGGCCTGATAAAGTCAACACGAACATGAACCTGCCAAAGGCATGGCCCAACTATTGTCGGGCTCAGATAGGGCCTGGGTGGAGTCAGGCTGGGTCCTTTAAGGCCGACTAACTAAATAGGCCGGCTTGGGCAGGCTCATTGTGATTCCACTTTACCTTTAGGTAGTGTTTGACTCACGGGACAAACGCCAAAAGGGAACATAGTGGTTCCGTGCAGTGTTGTCTTACGCTTGTTACGTGGGAAAGCACAGAACATATTACATCCTGTGCCTCACATTTTAACGTAGGCGCATGGGATGCATGAGTTCCACCCCTAGGGGTGCGACTCATGGATCCTAGATAAAGGCCGCTTGGTGCTTCTAGGCATCATTTGTCTCACGAGTCAAAGGTTACGTTATGATGCTTGGGCCTGGCCCTTTTTGGACCGGGTATACCCGAAAGCCCGATGGGTACCAGGCCAATGTCTACTCCTAATTGAAAGGAACCACTCAAGGGTGACTGGGTATCCCCACTTCTTTCATCCGACTCTCTCAGGCTGCATTTTGGCAATAATCCGACGGAAATCCGGCGACTCTCAGGGTGTGTTTGATTGCTGTGGGGAATTTCTCCCATGGAAATAAAAACTTCCATGACCTAAAACTTCCTAAAGTTTTTGTCACACGAAGAATTTATCCTGCGTTTGATGATCTTGAAAAAAAAAATATGAAAAAATTTACCATGTGTTTGATTTTTCAAAAAAAATATATATAATTTATTCCTAACCACCACTTCATAATATTGGATTCGGATATATTCAATTCCATGCACTGGGGTTATACATCTATTCCACTGGGTTTTGAACATGCAACTTCCAACACAAGGTGACGTGCACTAGACAAGCAAAGCGCCGCCCTTTGGTGAATTCGAATGACTTGTTCACGTAATATATGAGCCAACACTCGGGTGAAGCACGGTCCCATGCTCAGGTCGACATAATGGATTTGGATCTAAGATCTAAATCTAAATCCAAATCCAAACATCTAAAATGTGAAATTCATAGAAAATATATAAGGTTTTTTCTCGTTTAACATTATTAAGCCATAATATATGGGCTAATTAACACTCAGGTGAAGCACGGTCCCATGTTGGGGCCAATGTAATATATTTGGATCTTGGATCCATATTCAAATCCAAACATCAAAAATGCAAAATTTATAGAAAATGCGTAAGGTTTTGTTTGTTTAAAATATAATATATGAGCCAACACTCGGGTGAATAGTCCCATGTTCGGGCCAACGTAATGGATTTGGATCTTGAGCCCAAATCCAAACCCAAACATCCAAAATGTGAAATCCATAGAAAACACGTAAAGTTTTGCTTGTTTAACATTACTAAGCCATAATATATGAGCCAACACTCAGTGAAGCACGGTCCCATATAATGGATTTGAATCTTGAATCCAAATCCAAATCCAAACATCTAAAATGCAAAATTCATAGAAAATACCTAGTAAACGGTATTCTATTTGTTTTGTTTAACATTAGTGAGTCACAAATATGCAACCCAGTACTCAAATGACGTACAATCTTATGTTGGCACCCATGAATGGATTTGGATGTCGGGTTTATATCCAAATTCAAAATTCAAAATGCTAAATAACAAAAAATATCATATATTTTTTACATGAAATTATCACAATTTTCCTGCCAATTTCACATATATAACATAAAAAAGTCTTCCCATATTTCATAAAAAAATACTTACAATTAACAATTCTATTTCACATGCAATAGACCACAAATAACTTGTCCAATAGCATACAAACTCAATTCATCGTCCAAAAAATCACATCTACAACAACACAAATAACTTGTCCATATTACACATGTACAAACTCAATTTACCATCCAACAAAATCCCATAAATAACATAAAAAATAACATACCCATAGTACATTTCACATGTAATTATTATTTTTATGTACTATGGGTATGTTAGTTTCATTTCACATGGAATACACCACATGGAATTTTTTACTATGAGAGAGAGAGAGAGCATGCGGGAGAATCACTTTAAAGTTTTTTTTTCAATTCTTTTTATTGGCGCAAATTTAATGTGTGCCAGTAATTTATCGTTTTACATGTAGGCCTTTACTGGCACAGATGTGTGTTGCACCAGTGAAAATAACATTTTTCTGGCGCAAGTTAAAGTTGCACCAAAGAAACACAATTTTTTCTGGGCCAGTATAGAGCTACACCCGTGAATATAACATTTTTTGGCACAGTATACAATTGTCGTAGAAAAGATAGTTTTATTGGAGTTGGGTTTCCATGCGCCAGTGTAAGTTTTTTCTTTAATGCAACCCCTTTTTGCACCAGTAAAACGTGTTTTACATTGGCGCTACTGCAAGGGAAAGCTAGTAAAATGTAGATTTATTGTAGTGAATCTTACCTATTTTCATTCTACCCAACATTTTCTTGGCTTATAACCAACACAAATGAACCCTAAAACTCTTCATTTTCATCCTATGTACTCGTACTTTTTGGCTCATAACCCTTAAAATTGAGTCATAGTGGCATAATTTATCCTAAATCTACCCATTTCCATCATACACAAACATTTGTGTGCTTTCTATCCCTTAAATCCGAACTCTCAAGGGTTTGATTAAACGTACTTGAAGTGTGGCTGCATCAAGAGACCCGGCATGGGATCATTGTACATTGATTTATGAAGGAAATAGGATATTGAACTGATGCAACTATTGTAAGATGCTTGATTCATAGAGGCATTTCTAGGATGAAGCATCATATAGCTTACATAAGGCTTAGTACAATTGCACTTCTAAAACTTTGCCAAAAATAGCATATGCGTGAGATATTAAAAGAATCTTAGAAGAAGAGGCAGAAAAAACATCAGGAAGACACAAAAATTGGGGACTGCAATATGCCTCAATACTAGGGAGAGACAGAAATGTTGGGTGTAGAAAGAGGAGAAGAGGAAATTCAAATAAAGAAAAACAATCGGGGGACCACTTTTTTTATGGAGTGTGTTTGGACTTTGTGAGCTTTATTACCTACAAGAAGATTCTTACACTTTTCCAAAAAACAAGGGAGTGGGATAGCTACCACACACACGCGCGCGTGCCCGCCCACTGTGCCGAGCCGGGCTCGGGCTCAGGTAATTGACTCTTTAGGGCCATATCCATTCTAAGACCAATGATCTTTTTGTCCTGGATTACTGTTTTTTATTTGGATTAAATAATGGGTTAAGAGAAATGGATAACGAATTGATCCGTTATTGGGTCACGACCCTCATATTCTATAACGGGGCTCTTCCACATTTTGTAGCCGTTGGTAGGTTATAAAATGTGGTTAGGGCTAGGGTTATAGATATATGAAGTCACCTGACTCTTGTGAATTTCATTTTCTCTCTCCCTGTTGTTATCTCTCTCTCTCCTGCATTTTCCAGAAAGGGGTTTTCTGCAACAACGGTTCCGAGAGGTTGTCTTCGAAGGATGATCTACCGTTGGAGTGCACCGCTTTGGATCGTCGAGGCTATTGTATCTTGGGGGAAGGACGCCGGACCCTATTTGCACCATATGTAGGAGGCGAATCTTCTCTAAGGAGAGTACTTTCATACACCTTAGCATGTTACATAATACTAACATGTTACTATTGTTTTTATTATGTTCTATGTATCTGTTTGGTCATTTGCATTTGTGTGGATTTTGATATAATGTAGAAATTGACATGTTTGCTCCATGTTTATGTTTCGATCGATTGTTAATCATGATTATCGTGTTGATACCTATTCTGAATTCTATCATGATGTTGATTGTGAAATGTTTTGATCTGAAATTTGGTCCAACAGTCTTAGAGAAGATTCTAAGAATGTCGACTTCATCTAGTTTTATACCAAAAGTGGACATGTTCGGTATGCCTGAAAAATTTGTCGGTCAGAATTTTAAGCATTGGCAACAATGCATGAAAATCTGGTTCATGACTATAGGTTTGTTATTTGATCTAGAACTCGAATGCCCTTTGGTTTCTGAGACTGACCCTGATCTTGTTGCGGTTAATGCAGCTGTAGAGTGGAAAGAGGACGATATATATTGTGGTTGCATTCTGTTGGCTTTGTTCAACACCTTGTTCGATGTATATTGTTCATCGTCTACCACTGATAAAGCCTTATGGGATCAACTTGATAAAAAGTACAATACCGAAGACCAAGGTCTTGAGAAGTACTCGGTTGCCAAGTTTCTGAAATATCAGATGGTAGAGGGCAAGTCGGTCACTGAAAAGACACACGAGTTTCTGTTGTTGCTTCACAGTTTGGCTGAGGCTGATATGAAACTTCTAGAGAAGTTTCAAGTTATAACCATCGTGAAAAAAAATTCTAAGTCTTGGGTAAACTTTCCGTAGAGGAAAGATCTCTCTGAATGATCTTATGGTATCCATAGCCATTGAAGAAAAGCATAGGAGTCAAAAATAAGTTGTGATGCCAACTAAACAACCTAAAGTGAATATGATGACCGGATCTTTTAAAGGCAAAGGACAAAAACCGAAACTTGCAATGAAAAACCAATTTAAACCTAAGGCCAAAATCCAGAAGAAGGCAAAGAACAAACTGTGCTAAAACTGTGGAGAGGTTGGGCACTGGGCTAAGGAATGTCCTTCCAAAAAGGCCAAGGCTCATGGGACCACAGATGGAATGCCTCAAGTCAATATGGTGACTGAGGTCGTTGAGACCAGTACTAGGTATGTTTCTGTTAACCCGCAAATCTATAATGTTTATAAGCCGACTGAGTGGTTGGTTGACACTGGGGTTAATATGCACGTTTGTGCTGATAAGTCTGTCTTTGTCTCATAACAGGCTGTTGCATGCAGATCTGTGACTATGGGCAACTCAACGGTTGGAAAGGTGTTAGGGATTGGACGCTCTTTCAGGACAAGTTCTATCTCTAGACAGAGTGCACCATGTGCCTGTAGTTAGAAGAAACATTTTAAGTGGTTCATGTCTAGTTAGAGAGGGTTATGAATTTAATTTTAAATATAATAAAGTTGTTATTTTACATTCTTGAACCTTTGTTGGCAAGGGGTATTTAGATGATGATTTGTTTAAACTTCGAGTTGAACATGTTTGCAGTAATAAATTAAAGAATGATATTTCTTTTGATTCATTGTCTAATGTTGCCTATAATATAGAATCATCTGATTTGTAGCATAATAGATTGGGTCATGCAAATTTTAATTCCGTACAACGCATAATGAACTTAAAGATGATTCATGAGCATTCTGTAGATAAAACTAAAAAATGTAAAATTTGTGTGCAAGAAAAACAATGTAGGAAACCATTTCATACGATTGTTAGAGATTCTGAAATATTGGATCTAGTGCACACAGATATCTGTGAGTTTAATGGTGTGTTAACCAGAAATCATAAAAAGTACTTTATCACTTTTATAGATAATGACATTAAATATTGTTATGTGTATCTGTTAAAATCAAAAGATAAAGCTTTTGATAAGTTTCTTATTTTTAAGAATGAAGCAGAAATACAAACTGGTAGAAAACTTAAAAGATTGAGGTCTGATAGAGGGGAAGAATATACCTTTAACAAACTTAATGAATATTGCAAATATGTTGGCATGGTTCATGAGTTTACAACTCCATATTCTCCTCAATCTAATGAGATTGCAGAAAGGAAGAATAGAACCCTAATTGACTTGATAAATGCTCTACTTGGGAGTTCTGGATTACCTACCTATATATGGAAGATGCTCTGAATACGGCTTGCCATATTTTGAATAGAGTTCCTCAGAAGCATAAGGACAATAGCCCTTTTGAACTCTAGAGAAATAGGAAATCTAGCTTGAAATACCTTAAAGTGTGGCGGTGCCTTGCAAAGGTACTTGTCCCTGAGCACAACAGAAAAAAGTTGGGTCCTAAAAACGAAGATGTTGTCTTTTGGGGTTATGTAGAGAACAACTATACCTACAAATTCTTAGTAATTAATTCTGAGATATCTGGCATAGATGTAAACTCTATTGTTGAGCTTCGAAAAACTACATTCATTGAGGATGTATTTCCCATGAAAGTTGGTGTACCTCAGGATCTTTCTTTTTTAGATATACCTTCAACTTATGGTTTCATTCCCGAACATGTGGAAAGGATGACAGATGTGGGGGTTGAGCCATTTTGTTCCCACCCTAGACCAATTGAGTCTGAGGAAGTGGTTAAACCAAGAAGGAGCAAGAGACCTCGGATTACCAAGGATTTGAGAAGTGATTATATCACTTACCTTATCGAGGATGATCCTCCCACTTTCAGAAATGCTATGGCTTTACCTGAAGCAAGGCATTGAAAAAAACCATAAATAGTAAAATGGACTCCATTGTCTCTAATAGCACTTGAAAATTGGTTGACCTCTCTCGTGGTAGTTTCACTATTGGATACAAATAGATCTTTAAGAAGAAGTTGAAACCAGATGGATCTATTGATAAATACAAGGCGAGACTGGTTGTCAAGGGGTTCAAACAAGAGGAGAGAATAAATTATTTTGACACATATTCTTCGGTTACCCGGATGACCACAATTCGGGGTGCTTATTGTACTAGTTTTCATTTATGATCTCTCGGTCCATCAAATGGACGTGAAGACTGCCTTTTTACATGACGATCTTGAAGAAGAGATCTATATGGATCAACCTGAGGGTTATGTGGCTCCTTGTAATAAAAATAAATTTTGTAGACTTGTTAAGTCATTATATGGACTAAAATAAGCCCCTAAAGAATAGCATGAGAAGTTTGATAATATTATTTTATCATTTGACTTTGTTGTCAATGAATCTAATAAATATGTTTATTGTAAAGTTGAAAGTGATGCATGTATTATTTTATGTAGATGATATTCTATTGTTTGGTTCCAATATGAAAATTGTGAATGAGACGAAGTCATTTCTTAATAGTAAATTTGATATGAAGGATATGAGTGTTGCAAATGTAATCTTAGGCTTAAAGTTGACTCGTTCAGCTGATGGTATAGCTATTTTCCAATCTCATTATGTTGAAAAACTAATTGAGAAATTTGGCTATAACAAAGAGAGATCTGTAGCAACTCCATATGACCCTTCTACTCCTCTCTATAAGAATACAACTGATATATTCCCAGATTATTAGAAGTTTGATGCATCTTCCAAATTATATGAGACCAGATATTTTGTTCTCCATGACAAAATTAAGTAGATACACAAGTTATCCAAATCGTACTCATTGGAAGGCATTGAACGGGGTATTAGATACCTGAAATGAATCATTTCCTTGAGTTTTCATTACAAGAGATTCTCTGTTGTTCTTGAGGGATATAATGATGCAAGCTAGATAGCCATGAACTCTGAGAGTTATGGTATAACAGGGTATGTATTTACCTTGGGTGGCAGCGCAGTCGCCTGAAGATCAGTAAAGCAGACCATCTTGTCATGGTCTACTTTTGAGACTGAGCTCTGTGCTTTAGATATCATAGGAATGAAAGCTGAGTAGTTAAAGGGACTTCTAAAGGAACTTCCTTTAACAAACAAACTAATTCCTGCAATATCTGTACATTGTAACAATATGACCACAATTGCAAAAATCAAAAGTATAAAATATAATCAAAAGCAGAGAAGACACATCCAAGTCAAAATAAAATCTGTAAGGGAACTGGTGTTTTAGTTAGTGGTTGTTGTGGACTATGTTGGATCCAAAGAGAACACAACCGATCCATTAACGAAAGGACTAGATAAGTCATTAGTCCTGAAATCCAGAGAAGGGATGAGACTGAAACGCATCAGTTGTTCATCTATAATGGCAACCCAACCTATCTGAGTAGAGATCCTACAAAGTAGGTTCAATGTGGTAATAACAAATTGAAGGGTGAATTGGATAGCATCTTTTTAATGTGATACTATGTATTTGTTTTTATTCCCCTGATTACTCTAGAAAGGTGTTGTAGATGCAAGTTAAGGAAGAGTAATTAAAACTCTGAATGAGTTCAAAGCTTTCTTAGCAAGATGTTAGCAATGCATCTCTAGAGAAGCCCACCTATGTGAGTGTGACTGTGTAGCCGCAGTTTAAGGAATTGAGTTATTTCTAAAGTCACTCATGAAACAGAATTCGGGGGCATGGCCATTAACCCGCCGCCCCGAAAGATTACAACCAGAACCTTTATCGTGTTGTTGCTAATGGATACTCCTACACCAAAGGTTCAAGTTCAAGACTTTAGTTCACTTCGTTCCTGTAGGGGTAAAGTTAGTCAACTAAGGTAGTGGTTCAAACCGGAAGGTACCATTACTGAAAGCATGATATGTCCTGTTGCATTTTACTCCATCTTGCATCTTGGTTTTCTTCTGTTTTCATTCTTTGAATTTATGGAGGAATGTTGGGTATAGGAAGAGGAACAGAGGGAATTTAAATAACAAAAAACAATGGAGACCACTTCTTTATGAAATGTGTTTTGGACTTTGATGATATGGAATAGGCCCATATTGAAGGATTTCAAAATAGTTGTGGGCTTTATTACTTATAAGGAGATTCTTACACTTGTTCGAAAGAACAAGGGAGTGGGATGACTACCACACACACGCGCATGTGCGCCCGCCTGTCGTGCCATGCTGTGCTGAGTCGAGTCAAGTTGGGTCAAGCTAGGGTAATTGGCCCTTTAGGGCCATATCCATTCTAAGTCCAATGATCTTTTTGTCTCGGATTACTGTTTTTTATTTAGATTAAATAATGGGTTAAGAGAAATGGATAACGAATTGATCCGTTATTGGGTCACGACCCCTCATATTCTGTAACAGGGCTCTTCCATATTTTGTAACCGTTTATGGGTTATAAAACGTGGTTAGGGCTGGGGTTACAGATATACAAAGTCGCCTGATTCTTGTGAACTTCATTTTCTCTCTCCCTACTGCTATCTTTTTCTCTTTTTCCTGCATTTCCCAGAAAGGGGTTTTCTGCAACAGCGATTCTGAGAGGTTGTCTTCGAAGGATGATCTACCATCGGAGTACACCGATCCGGATCGTCGAGGCTATTGTATCCTGAGGGAAGGACGTCGGACCCTATTTGCACAATATGTGGGGGCGAATCTTTTATAAGGGAAGTACTTTCATACACTTTAGCATGTTACATAATACTAACATGTTACTGTTGTTTTTATTATGTTCTATGCATCTGTTTGGTCATTTGCATTTGTCTAAATTTTGGTATAATATGAAAATTGACATGTTTGCTTCCTGTTTATATTTCGATTGACTGTTAATCATGATTATCATGTTGATACCTATTCTGAATTCTATCATGATGTTGATTGTGAAATGATTTGATCTGAAATTTGGTCCAACAAGAAATGCCACCTGAGGCATATGGGGAACCAACTAACAGCCCATGAGATTTTGAATCTTACGGGCTGGCCTGTGATTTCGAATCGTATCTGAAATACCCAACATCTATTGTCTCACCCCTTCTCTCCCTTCCTCTGGTAACGATGACACCAATCCCCCCTCCCTGTGGCGATGAAGCCAAGCTCCACTCCAACGATGCCCCTTTCTGCTTTCCCATCTCTTCTTCTCCCTTTCCCAAAAGGCAACACCCCCCGTGCCCTGCATACTCTCTCTCTCTCTCTCTTTGCTCTCAGTTGCACTCTTCCCACACATGGTTACCATCAAATCTGCAATAGGTTTCTCTAAGCAAATTGGTGAGACCTCATGACATCTTTTTTGTTTTTGGGTTGGAATTTGATGTTCTGGTGAGAGCTGGGTTAGGGCTTCTATTGGCGCTTGTTGGGGATTCGATTAGATGAGGAAATAGGATGGATTTTGTTGGAAGGTTTCTGGTTATGGTGTAGATTCGTTGATAGAAATCCTCCTCTATAGCAGATTCATTTCAAACTATTCTTCAGGATACAGTATGGTGATATTTATTTTTTTCCTGTTTG